>NC_047658.1:11974017-12046517 GCF_011762505.2 Arvicanthis niloticus
CATTGTCCCCTAGATTCTGTCTATCCTGGAAGCTCATCCTCTATCCTCTGACAGGAGGCCACGGCCTTCTGAGGTAAGTCTATACGTCTATAGGGTAGAGCCCACTGGTGTCCCTGGAGCTTGGCACTCTCCGCTGAGCCTGACATGTCTGTGATAGTACCCATGTCCCTTTTGTTGCCTGTGCCTCCTTGCCCTCCAGGTCCCTGCACAGTCTCCTACACGCTCTGTGGATTCCATCAGCCAGGGCTCTTCTACCTCCAGCTTTTCTTCCATATTGGTGAGCTTCCGGCAAGAAGAGGTCAAAAAGGACTACAGGGAGGTGAGCCTGTGGGATGGGTAGACCCTGGTGTGGTTGGGCCCATTACATCACTGTGGGCTGCCCACAGCTGCCTGCCAGCCTGAAGCCAGTTTGCTTACTCCAAGGTGCGCCCAACTGTGTGTCATGTGGTCTCCATCTTTTCTGGCTCTTCTGGGTCTTTTCTCCATAGCAGTAGTTAGAATATGCGAGTATGGGGGGGAGGGGTGGGGAGCACAGAGACATAGAAAGAGACAGAGACACAGATCTGGGACAAGACAAGAAGCAAAGACACTATATTTTAAGAAAAATATACATGTATAAAGCTGAGAGTACTAGTGTCAGACTCTCGAAGTCCACCCTCTGTCCCCACCCATGAGCACCTCTGCTAATATCCTGGTGTACATCTTTTCTTACGGTCTGACATGTACAGGTGTCACATTTTGTAAAACCTGATTTATGGTCAGTCTTTGTTGTTTTTCATGACAGGGTTTCTCTGTGTAGCCCTGGCTGTCCTGAAACTAGCTATGTCGACCAGGCCGGGCTTGAACTCACAGAGATCTGCCTGGCTCTGCCTCCTAAGTGCTAGAATTAAAGGCATGAGCTGCCACGCCCGGCTTTTCTTTATGTAATGTTTGCACAGTATCAGCACAGTCAATCCCTGTTCTCCTTCAGCAGACGTGGAGATCATTACCTCATGGTCATCAGTCATTACCACCTTTGAGGTCATCCAGCAACCACACCCCTCCACCACCAAAGCGTTCTGGTGGGGGCACCCAGTGAGCTCCATGCAGAGTCACAGAAAGGAAAGCCACTGTGTGGCCCGACAGGGCACCCAGTCCCTCAGAGGCCTGCACTTGTTCTTGGGAAGGGGCGTCTACTCTCCTGTCAAACTGTGAGAGCTGAGTATGAGGATCAGAGGGCTGGCTTCTTCGGAAGTGATCCTGACCTGGCTCTGGAGACAGACACCGCTTGTCTTGACTCCTCAGGAGGGTGAGGCAGGAAGACCACCTTGGCTTGGTTTGCCTGGGCTGTAGTGTGAGTTCAAGGCTTAGCCTGAATAACTCAGTGAGACTCAGTCTTGAAATACAAAGTAAGAAGATGCTTAAAGCCCAAGGTTCCGCTCCCACTGCCACCGAGCAAAAGGAAGAAAGCCGCATTGTGTTAAGGTCACTGTCACTTTACCTCCCACGTACCCAGCGGCTCCAGTCTGTGTTAAGTGGGAGATGGTTCCATGCAGCTTTCAGAATGTTCTAGATGAATAGTTTGGAGGATACATTTGAAAGGCACTGAGTGAGCCAGTGCTCCAGGACACTGTGTTGTTTCTGTTGTTCTTTAATTGTTAAAGCCGTTTCCCTGACTCGCTCTTTCCTTCCATTAAGGTAGAAAAGCTTCTAAGGGCAGTTGCTGATGGCGATTTAGAAATGGTGAGTTTTTTGGAGACCATTTTTCTCATCACTGACCGAATGCCTGACGCTCGGAACTGAAGAGAGAGAGAGGGGTTTGTTCACAGTTTCCGAGTTCAATTGCAGAGACAGCTTGGTGGTGGGGTCATGAAGCAGCTGCTCTTCACATGGGGTGAACCAGGAAGCAAAAGGGAACCAGAGGCAGCCAGGGGTGGATGTGACCTCCAAAGACCTGTCTCTAGTGCAGGACTTTCCATAGCCAGGTCCAGACTCCCAAAGGCTCCACAGCCTTCAGGATATGATATGAATAGCAGCCCAGTGAATGAACATCAAAACAGGAGCCTGTGTGGGACATTTTGAGATTAAAATCCCAAGAAAGTGCATTTTCAAAGCTCTTAGTTTGAAGTGGCTGCACTCATGTCTCCTGCCTCAGTTTGAGTCTCTAGCTATGTGGCCTCTCTGTAAACTCCCCTTCGAAGGTGGTGGCTTCTGCATGTTCTTTATCATGGTGGTGCTAGGCTTTCCCAGGGAGGAGGTGCATAGCAGGCATGGCCCTGCCCCTCCCTGATTTCCTTCTAGACATTGCCATTCTGGGAGTCAAAGTGATGCAAGAATCTAGACCAAGGTTCAGGAAAGAGGAGCAGGGGAGCCAAACATAGCCAGGATTGCATGAAGCTCAGCAGCAGTATCTGGACATCGGGCTCCTTCCTGGGCCAGCAGGCTTGGATGTCGTAAGCAGGGATGGGACTCACCAACAGCAGCCAGCAGAGGCAGGCTTCCTGGGGGTGGGGGGCGGGTACCCATGGGCGGTTTCTATCGGCTTCCTGGAAGCAGCACGTCCTTACTTAGCAAACCTGGAGTTCTGAGTAAGTCATCTTCCGAGGGCGTGTTACAGCTCACAAGAGTGCTTTCTGAAGGCTGGTGGTGGTAGTGGCTCACACCTTTGAATCCCAGCACTTGGGAGGCCGAGGCAGGAGGATGGATCTCTGAGTTTGAAGCCAGCTTGGTCTACAGAGTGAGTTTCAAGATAGCCAGGGCTAACACTGTCTCGAAAAACAAGAAAATACTAGAAAGTATGCTTTTTTTTGTGGTTGGAGGGATGGGTCTGTGGTTAAGTGCATTCACTGCTCTCGAAGAGGACCTGGGTTTTGTTCCCAGCACCCACAGTAGGGGACTTACAGCTGTGACCTACTACAGCTCCAGGGGTCTCTAACATCGTCTGACCTCTGTGGGCATCAGGCATGCCTGTGACACGTATGTATTCATGAGGCACACACACACAAACACACATAAAATAGTGAATAAATCTTTCAAAAAAGAGTGCTTTTTACTGATGACCCAGTGGGCCCTGTTTGTTTCTTGTGTTGTCACAGTGACAGGACAGCTGGAGAGAACAGAACTGTTTCAGCCTATGGTTTCAGAGGACTGACCAGAGTTGTTGCGTTTCATGCATTTGGGCAGAATACCACTGTGGTTGAGACTCCTGGGTGGCAGACAAATTTCTTCGCCTTGTGACAGCCAAAAAAAAAAAAAAAAAAAAAAAAAAAAAAAGCCTAGAAAGGGCCTGTGAGATGGCTGAGTGAGTAGAGGGGCTTGCTGCACAAGCCTGATGATCTGTTTCAGTTCCTGGAACCCATCACAGAGTTGTCTTCTGCTCTGACCTCCACGCCTATGCTGTGGCATGTGTATGACCCCTCCCCCCCCAGGCTCCAGTCATGCATGCATGCACACGCAAACATACATACAATAACAGTTTATTTAAAAGGCAGAACAAGAGGGAGCAAAGTGTTGGAGATTATATAATTCGCGTGCAAGGGCCCACCCCTAGATCACTTGCTCCAGTGGTTTCTGGCACTTCCTGAAGCAGCGCCATTAGCTGGGGTGTAGACATCCAACCCAGTTGGAGCCTGCATGGGAGATTTCATATTCAAACCTTTGCAGAGGTAGTAAACAGGAATATCTGGGTCTCATCTTACAGCCTCTGGGACAAAAGAAATGTACACCAGTTGCCATATATAAGCCTTTCTCAGAGACTGATATCACTTAATGACACATGGCTCTCTGGAGGACACAGGAGTCTGCACCTAGCTGCTGTAGGGCTGGTCCTCTCATGAGACCATCTCTGGAAAACCCAGCATTCTAGTGGCCTTTAGGTATTTAAAGCCACTAGAGGAGCCTGATACATAGTCTGTGTGGCAATTAGTAACTAGCCCAGGTCATGACCCATCTGCTCTGCTTCCCGCTGGGATGGGGTTCAGGCCACTTGTGGAAGGGGTGGACAGTGACAACCTATGCAGGGTTCCGAGTCACCATCCACATTGACCTTGTGTTGTCACAAGGCCCTTTTCAAGGCCACTTGTCAATCTGGTCCCTACCCTGACCTGAGATCTGAACTGGCTGATTTTGTAATTGCCACCCCAACATAGGATCTGGAAGGGCCATGGGGGATAGGAGGCTTGGCATTGATGGGGTTCCCCCACAAGCCCTGTCCTCCTTACAGGCATATGCTGACCCCTAAAGACTTGCTTTGAAGCCTACAAATCTTATTGATAGTTTTCTTTTGGGGGAGACAGGGTCTTAGTATGCAGTTCAGGCTGGCCTTGAACTTGCAGTCCTCTGGAGGGATGGAATTGTAGGTTTGGGCCACCACACATGCTGTCTTCTCAAGTTTCAGGTCCTAGTAACTAGTGAATGCTGGAACCCAAACATATCCTGCCTGGAGGTTTCTTTCTTTGCTTTGGCCCTGAGTGCTGGTGTGTTGCACTGGCAAGACCGTGGTGGTGTGGAGGTAGGGATTCTTGTGTGCTCTGAAACACAGCACTGAGGACTCATTGCAAGGTTTCTGTTGGGTGGCAAGGAAGGATCTGGGCCTGACCTGGTTGGTTAGGTGGCATAGGAATGAGTACTCAGGGTCTAAAAGCCTGCCCTCCAGGCAGCTTCAGTCTGCCCCTCCTAAGATGGGGCAAAGACTCGTATGCCAGAAAGCGACAGGTTAACCCTTCTGTGCTACACAGAGGTTAGAATATTTTGAGCACAGGTGAGTGTAGATTTATTATTGAGGAACAAATGCTGGTCATGAGTGACTGGAGTGGTCCAGGGAAGCGTGTGCATGCGTGAGTGTGTGTTCGTGTGTGTGCAAGTTCCATGCTACTGATAAGGGTATCAGAATAATCAACTTCCCGTTTCTCCTCATTGGCCACCACCAGGTGCGATACCTTCTGGAGTGGACAGAGGATGACCTAGATGACGTGGACGACACCATCAGCACGGTGGATCTTGAATTCTGTCACCCCTTATGCCAGTGCCCCAAGTGTGCTCCAGCTCAGAAGGTTTGGCTCTGCCTGTGTCTGTGGGGCAGGATGGGGTAGGAGGCACCTTCTTTTCTTCTGCCTAAGGAGCCCTTTGCTTTATGTAATTTGTGATTGACACAGGCATCCCAGAGGGACCAAGTAGTCAGGCGATGGGTGAGGGCTGAGGGCATCATTTCTTCTTTGGTCATTTTCAACCCACCAGTTATTTATTTATTTATTCATTCACTCATTCATTTGTTTATGAGACAGAGTCTCACTACATAGCCCTGACTAGAAGTCAATTATGTAGATCAGGTGTAGATCAGGGTGGCTGGTCTCGAACTCACAAAGATATACCTGCCTCTGGACCTCATAAGTGCTAGGATTAAAAGCATGCATCACCATGCCAGGCTTTATTTTGGTTTTATGAGTGTGGGGTCTTTTGGGGGGGGGGGGAGGATTTATTTGGCTTACCTTTCTATCATTGAGAAGAATGGCAAGAATTCAAGGCAAGAACCTGGAGGCAGGAACTGTGGAGGAACACTGCTTACTGGCTTGTTTCCTGATGTACTGCCAGGCTCTTACTTAACCAGCCCAGAACCACTTGCATAGGGATGATGCCACTCACAGTGGGTTGGCATCAGTTAATATCTCCCACTGAAATGCACACAGGCCAAGCTGATCTAAGCAATTCCTCCAAGATGCTCTCCTCCTAGGCGACTCTAATCTGTGTCAACTTAATAATTAAAGTTAAGAAGGCCAGGGATCAATGACCCAAGCTACCAGCATTCCTACTTCTCCATAAAACAGATTAGTGCCCACAGCGCCCTGCATGCTGCGGCCACCTGGCCGAGTGTGGGTGTTTTGCCTGCATGGGTACACTTCATGTGTGCAGTGCCCATGGAGCCCAGAAGAGGGCATCAGATGCCCTGCAACTGGATTTAAGGATGGTTGTGAACTGCCATGTGGGTGCTGGGAATTGAACTTGGGTCCTCTGGAAGAGCAGCTGGTGCTCTTAACTGCTGAGCCATCTCTCCAGCCCTCTTTTTATTCATTTTATTATTTTTATTCCGGAGGTGTGATTTACATACAGTAAGACCCAACCTTTAACTCACATGGTCTCTACTGTTTGTCTTCAACAAGATGCTCCGTGACACAGTATTGTTTGCCTCTCAGCGTGACTTTAAAACCGCCAGGGATAAGAAGGCGGGATTAAGAAAGAAGGTGAAGTGGGAGATAAATGATGTACTGGTTGCTTCGGGAGGTTTGGCAAACACATAGACGACCCAGTTGTTTGATCTTAGGCTGGCTTCAAACCCGCTTTGTAGTTAAGGATAAGCTTGGAGTCCTGAATCTCCTGCTTTACCCAGGTGCTAGATTACAGCTATGTGCTACCTCACCCTGCCAGTTTTTGTGCATAGTCTCCTACTAAACACTGTCATGAAGAGAGACCGTGACTGTGCGTCAGTACTCCACTGCTCATGAACGCCCACCCTACCCCTCTTCCCTGGAGACCCAGGATCTGTCTCCCGAGCTTTGGGCTCTGTCACTCCTGATGCTGATGTGGGTTTCCTTGGCAACTGGCCACGTTATCAAGCACTACAGTGAGCAACTTTCTGTCCCACCAAATGCTTAGCTGGGATGCCTTCCGGTTTATATGTTTGGAGTCAGGGTTGCTGTCCAGTGTGCCTGTGTGCTGCACCCTCACCCCAAGCTTATTTACAAAACAGGCTTGGTTTCCTCCATTACATTTCGTGGGTTACCCCTGCTAGGTTTTGTGTCTTCGTAGCTCCTTCCTGGCATGATAAGGAATTCTTGTGGAGGGCTTACTCTATTGAAATACAGAATCTCATCTCCTTCTGAAGAAGTATGAAGCCACTCATGGGCCATGTTGAGTCCAGGTCCTTCTGTGATCCTTTGCCTAGGAGCTGTGGGGGAGCAGGAGATGCTTCCCATCACCACCCCTGGCCTAGCCTCTTAAGTACTAATGCCATTTATTTACACCCTCTGCCTTTTCTAGAAACTGGCAAAGATTCCTGCCAGTGGGCTTAGTGTGAATGTGACCAACCAGGATGGGTTCTCACCCCTGCATATGGCTGCCTTGCACGGTCGGACAGACCTCGTCCCCCTCCTACTGAAGCATGGTGCCTACTCGGGTGCCAGAAACACAAGCCAAGCCGTCCCGCTCCACCTGGCCTGCCAGCAGGGCCACTTTCAGGTATGGGCCCCTTCTCCCGGGCAACAAAATAGCTGCTTGATTTTGGCAAGACCCTCACTTAGTGACGGTGCACCGGGGCAGTGCTAGCGGAGGCCCAGAGGACAGGGCGTTCCTTTCCTTCCCACAATGGAACCCCTGACCTGGGGCTGGTACCAGGGCCCTCCCCACTGCCATCCCAGCTGGGTGCTGTAAAGCTGTCACTGTGCTTCTGAGCCCAGCAACAATGTGTCTCCTCTGTCAAGGTGCTGGCCTCTATATTACCTTTAAAGTACTAGCTTAGTATTTTACAAAGTAGAATCAAGGCCTTATATAACCGTTCAAGACAGCATTTTGCAATTACTAACTTTTGTTTTGAGACAAGGTCTTAGTATGTAACTCAGCCTGGTCTCAAACTTTCGATCCTCCTGCCTCAGCCTCTTGAATGAGGGGATTGGAGGTATGTGACCTCATATCTGGCTTTGCACCAACTAACTTCCTAAAGTATGTTTTCTTTGGGAAGGTGTGTGTGTGTGTGTGTGTGTGTGTGTGTGTGTGTGTGCGCGCGCGCGCGCCTTCAGAAGTTCCACTGTGGGGTTTTAAAGACAGGACCACTTCTCCAGTCTACATCTCTCTTAGATGTCCAGCAGACTGCTTCCCACCATGCATTGGGAGTAATGGCTACAACTCTCCTTAGGTAGCCATAAAGATGGAAACCCTAGTGCCTGGTGCATTGTGGGCACAGAGGAGAATGCTCCCTGTTACTCATCCCCTTGCTCCAGAGGGTCCATTTTACCTGAGAGGAAAGATTTCTTCTCCTAAGTTATAATTAAGACTGAAGTTTTTCTTCTCTTGACTAGGTGGCAAAATGTCTCTTAGATTCCAATGCAAAACCTAATAAAAAGGACCTCAGTGGGAACACGCCCCTCATTTATGCCTGTTCTGCTGGCCATCATGAAGTCGTGGCACTGTTGCTGCAGGTAAGAGCCCTCCCTGCCACACCAGGCCTTTTTTTTTCTTTTAAACAATTTTTGTTTTTATAGTTTTTAAAGATTTATTTTTGTGTGTGTTTTGCCTGCATGTATGTATACCATGTACATGCAGTACCTACAGAGGCCAGAAGAGGGCATCAGGTCCCCTGGAACTGAGTTAACAGGCTGTCTAATCAAGTGCACACTCTTAACCATAGAGCCAAGCAGTGAGAGTTTTGGAATTTTGGTGTTTATAGCATCCTTGGTGGTTGGAAATTCCAATACAGAATGTAAAGAAGTTATTATTACATTAAAGGCGTGGGCAGTGCCCATGGACAAGTGGATATGGGGGTACAACCAATGTTGGTTCTACTGTGCTGATAGCATAGGACAAGCTATAGCTAGAGGGCTCAGATCCCAAAATTCCCTCTGCTTTTTTTTTTTTTTTAAGGTTTATTTATTTATTATGTAAACAGCCTTCTGCCTGCGTGTATGCCTGCAGGCCAGAAGAGGGCACCAGATCTCATTATAGATGGTTATAAGCCACCATGTGGTTGCTGGGAATTGAACTCAGGACCTCTGGAAGAGCAGACAGTACTCTTAACCTCTGAGCCACCTCTCCAGCCCATCCCTATGCTTTAATTGTGGCAATTATGGTCATTTGTGAAGAGACGGTGACCGAGCCGCTGAAGGTCTCAGCTTTCAAAATACTTGGTGCTTTAATGGTGGGAAATTTGGCTCATTAGCAACAAAATTGTGAACAGTGATTTTTATGAATATAAACCAAAATGAAGGCCTAGGCTCCTACACCTAGAATATGCAGGCAATGTGGCAAGGGCTGCCAATGGACCAATGAGTATAGGTCCAAGAGAGATATCCAAGGATATTTCTTACTGTTGGGAAACAGCCTTGGGGGCTGGCTTGAAGCCCTGCAGCAAAAAGTATAAGCCAATCACCTCCTGTCAGCCAGGAAACAATAAGCAGACAGAAAAACCTTAACACTCAGCATAAGAGAGTCCAGGTTATAGAAAAACTGTAGAATTAAATCATCCTGTATGCTATACAGATGTGCTAACATCAGAGTGGAAGCCTGGGAAAGTTTTGCGTTGGGGATGTGGGTTTGTTTATATCTCCACAAGAAATGAAAAGCCGTGGATCCCATCAAAGTTGATAAAGACTAGAACTGAGCAGGAGAGGTCTCCTGGAAGCCTTGTCCACTGATGTGAAAACGTCTCTGTTCATGATTTCCCGCTACCCAGCATAATTAATGGCTTAAAAGAGAAAGGCGGAAATGTAGTGAGAATTTTAGAATTTTGGGTTCTTTAAAAAGCAGAAATATTATAAGAATATGTTTCTGTTTTAATCCCTGGTATGGGATACGGGGCTGCTTCAGACTGTCCACAGCAGCTGACTATGATTTGCCTCGAGCTCTAGCAGGTGCGTGATTTTGCCATCTGTGGATAGTATCTGCGATCGTGTGACATTTAGGATTCCGAGGGCTTTTCAGAGGGTATATAAATGCTAGGGCCCTGAGAGGCAAGGTGGGCCGTTGGTTGTTATTGGTAATTGTTTGTTAAGTGGTCATGCACAAAGAAGAAACACACATACACATAACTAAAAATTGGAGGAAAAGACGGGAAAAAAAAATCTAACTTGATTTTAAAAAGAAGTTCTAAGAATTTTATACTGAACCACATACCCAGGAAGTTGAATTTGAGGCCAAGCTGGCCTACATAGGAAGTTTAAGGCCAGCCTGGTCTACATAGTAACACAGACAGAGTCTTACCATGTACCCTAACTACCTAAATTCTAAATTCCATGCCTGAAGCCCAGGCCCTGGAGCTAGTGAGACCACTAGCTCTGGCTTTTCTTATTTTTTCTTTTCTTCTCTTTTCTTTTTTGTTTTTCTATTCTTTCCTTCTTCCCTCCCTCCCTGCCTGCCTTCCTTCCTTCCTTCCTTCCTTCCTTCCTTCCTTCCTTCCTTCCTTCCTTCCTTCTTGTCTTGTTTTTCAAGACAGGGTTTCTCTGTGTAGCTCTGGCTGTTCATCACCTGCCTCTGCCTCCCAAGTGCTGGGATTAAAAGTGTGTACCACCATACTGGGCTTATTGGCCATTCTTTCAGAGGACTAAGTTCAGCTCCCAGTACCCACATAGTGGCTCCACGGTATCTGGTACCCTTTTCTGGCCTCCAAAACCATAGGGCATACACACAATGTACATACGTGCATACTGGCAAGACATTCATACACATAAAATAAAAATAAACCCCCTTTTCTGGCCTCCAAAACCATAGGGCATACACACAATGTACATACGTGCATACTGGCAAGACATTCATACACATAAAATAAAAATAAACCCCCTTTAAAATGTGGATGCCCTGTGGTTCATGCCTATAGCCCCAGTACACCAACCTCAGGATGGGAGGTGGGGACAGGAGAATTTGAAGATGTTCTCACATTCAGTAGAGCAGCAAAAGTAAGAGAGACCCTGCCTCAAAAACAGCCGGAAGGAGGGATCAACTCCCATAATATCGTTTTCTGTCCTCTATGTGTGGTGTGACGCATATACCTCTGCCATTAAGTGAATTTTTAAAGAGTCATTTCATAGCGAACAGTCACACAGATCGTACTGTCCCATCTCTCTCCTAGCATGGGGCCTCCATCAATGCTTGCAACAACAAAGGCAACACGGCCCTGCACGAGGCGGTGATGGGAAGGCATGCCTTGGTGGTGGAGCTGCTCCTGTTTCACGGAGCGTCTGTTGACATCCTGAACAAGAGGCAGTACACGGCGGTGGACTGTGCTGAGCCGGTGAGGACTGAGGCAGCTCCATGCTCCCTGCCGCACACTCTGGATGCCTTGTGTTCAAACCAAATGGGAGATCACAACAGCCAGGTCACGGTGCTCCATGCGGAGCTAAGTGAGCATGCCAGACGTCCACAGGCTGGCCTAGTCCCTTGCCATTGTCACCTGGCTGGGCATGCTCAGTGTGCCAGTGCTCATTCTTCTGGGGTAGCGTCAAAGGCCTAAGGAACGAACACCTATGCATTGCTGCTATTAGGTGCCTTGGCGTGGTGCTCACAGATGCTGTCACATCTGAGAAGTGGCAGGTTAGACATTCTGGGCTTGTCAGCCCTGTAGCATAATGGAGAGTTTTAGTTGTGGATTTAAATCCCACAGATTCTGAGAGAATTCAGACCCCCCAGCTTACTACTGTCTCTGGTGCAGCAAGTCAGTCATGGAGAAAGAAAGTTGCTTTCCTCTACCCCTGTCTTTGTGGTGAATCTTGGCTTTAAACTTCAAATAACCCAATAGAGATGTTACAGTCACTATAACTCCAACGTAATTATATGCCTATTTAATTTTAAGGCCAAAGGCATGGCTCAGTGGTAGAGCACCTACCTAGAATCCCCATACTTTTTAAGAAAGTATGTTGGGTGACAAGGTGATGGTGAATTTTAGGTGTCCCTTGACTGGGTTGAGGTGTCTGTGAGGGTTGATGACACTTAACAGATCATGCTTAACGTTTCATTTGGTACTTTCTCAAAGATGGATGGTGCCGAGTGTGTTCTCCTGCGGATTGCAGGTAGCTCCTGAACAGCTTCGCGGTAGCTATCTAGTAACAGCCCTACTGTGTGCTTGCTGCAGTGTGTGTAGTAGTTGAATATACAGACTGGGGATCCTAGTGCAGGTCAGAACTTCTAAACGAAGAGCAAATTCTTTTTCGAAACAGTTTCCCTGTTGCCCAGGCTTGAACTCCTAAACTCAAGCTATGTGGCAGCCTCATGTGCTGAGACAGTCGCAAAGTCGTGGGGCCCTGACATGTTTTTATTGTTGTCTTGTTGTTATGGAGATATTTAGGGAGGGGCTTCAGTCACAGCAGTATGGCTATTTAGATGGGAGCCCCGAATGATAATCTGCAGAGAAGGCATTTAAACAACTTAGTGACGCTCTCCCTTTTACATCGTAGGATTCAAAAATAATGGAGTTGCTGCAGGTAGTGCCAAGTTGTGTTGCATCTGGAAACAGCGTGGAGGAGACAGACCACGAGGGTTACGTGACTGTTGAGATCAGGAGAAAATGTAAGTGCTTGTGAATTATCAACCTGCATCCGTTTGGGAATTCATGGGTAGGTGGTGCTTTCAGTGTGTGAGTGGGTGTGGGTGTGGGTGGGTGTGCACGCGCATGTGCAAAGTCACCTTGACTTATGAAGTTTTCAGATGTTTTGCTGTTTTATTCACAGGGAACCCCAAAATGTACAACCTGCCAGAAGAACCTTTTAGGAGACAGTTTTGCCTCATTAACCCAGGGGGCCGGTTCCAGTGAGTATCTAGTTCAAGTTGACTTTTGGTGGTTTTAACCCTGAGGTTGGCTTCCTGGGGATCCTGGGATATGTGTGACTTTAACTCATGCAATGCTGCCATCTTGTGGCCACCGGGCTTTATATCATTACCCAGATTTTTTTTTTGTTTTGGATTAATACTTGCTTTGTGTTGCATCTCAGGGAGAAGACGTCAAGGGAGACTATGGGAAGGGATAGAAGTGTGCCAGATCTTACCGGAGGTTCCCTCCAGGTGAGTGATTACACAGTAGGGGCTTATGACCTAGCTTGAAAAAAAAAATCGACACAGGACATTTCTCAGCAGTCACTGTCTTTTTATTATCTCCCTCGTTGAAAGAATTAGCAACAGTTAAGGCGTAAGCTCTGCAGAGGAGCCGACAAGAGTGTGGACTTAGGAGGCAATACACAATTACAGCTCTGGACAGGCATGGTGGCATATGCCTGTGATCCTAGCCCTCGGGAGGCAGGAGTGGATGGATCTCTGTGAATTCAAGGCCAGCCAGGGCTACATACTAAGACCCTGTCCCAAAAAAGTATAAAATTACAGGTCTGAGCTGAGAAAGTCAGGGAGATGTGGGAAGTCATGTACATGGGAAGCTGCAGTTCGGTATTTACAGAAAGCAGACTAGGCCAGAGTTTACTGCTTCTTAATATTTGAAATAAGGACGGTGTAGATGATATAATGTTATATACCCACCCCCACACACCCAGAGGTCTTTATGTACCCAGCTTCCTGTTGAATCAATTAGAAAAGGCCCAATATACAGTTTATTCTGCTGCAAAGTGAAGCTTCTCAGAAACACATGCCTTTCCCAGCTGCTGGAGAGGAAGAGTGGATAGCAGACACGCCAACAGGTTTGCTGGGCCAAATGCATAAAATTACAAACGGCCGTTTTAGAGAATTATGCAATAATTAGTGTGACAGATTTAGCACCCCACCCTTTTTGTGACAGACTAGCCTCAAACTCGTGGTAATCTTCCTGCCTCAGTTTCCCAAGGGCTGGGGTTATGTGTGAACTGCCATGCCCAGCTTGCATGATAAACTCTGATTTCCTATTTAATTTTCCATAGCCTTGCTTATGTCCTGCTCCTGGACAGGACATGTATCAGCTTTGACGTCTGTCAGGTGGCCTGTTTCCTTGCTGTGTGACAGTCAGATGCCCTTACTGTGGGGCTTTCCTTGCCGGAGCAGCAACAGCGCATATGATCAGAGATTAGAAACTCACAGAGCACTTTCTGTGTGTCACACAGAACACTACAAGCACCGTCACCACATTCCAATGGTCACTGTGCGTGTGGCATTCCGAGTGCTTTGTCTGACACCTTGTGGGAGGAGCGGGCGCTGCCATCCTGGTGGTTTAAAGCACAGTACAGCCATGAACTAAGTTTTATCTTTTCTTCAGCCAGAGAAGCAAAGAGTCACAGGGAAGCAGAGTGACTTGTCAGACCAGAGCAGGCATCAGACCTCTGAGGAAGGAAACAGAGGACTCCCAGAGAGGCCTGTGCCAAGACAGGCTGTTCCAGGACACCGGCCGATGGTCCGCCGACACACAGTCAATGATGCAGCCATACTCCAGGTCCCAGAGGTGACTGGCCACCTGACCACCCACGAGGCTAGTGTTTCTCAGTCTTAGCAGTAAGGGACTGGTAAATCTGCTACGGAAACACAAGTCTACAGTAAAATGGTGAGCATGAACACAGTATCGAACTAAGCGTACTTTCAATAACCAGCTTGAGAGACAGCCCCTCAGATTTACCACCCTCTCCTCTTCAAAGCTAACTAACATACTTGAAAAGGAATGGGAGGGAATGAACGAGCCCCTCCATCTCAGCATTTGGGTTTCCTGGTCACAGGCAGAGGCTTCACCATCAGTTCTGACCTCCTTTGGCTGGAAGGTGCTAAATGCCTGTAAGGTGGATACATGGGCAAACCTTATGCTAGAAGGATCCCCATATCCAGAAGTCAGAGAAGCAACGTCAGCCTTATGGAGCTGTGGATGCCAGGCAGAGAAGTATCCCATTGGGATGAAGAAACAGAACCTGGAAACACTTGAACTGGAAGATGCCCAAATGCTGTTTTGATGTCCGTCCCAGTGAAAAGGACCTACCATTCTGCCTTGTTCTACACCGTATGTACGGGAAAAGTTGGCCGTCACTTTCCCAACAACATAGACCCCTGGGTCACTGCGCGTTACCTGTATCGATTTCCCACTCTCCTTTCCGTTAAGAGCCTCCCCAACAGAGCACACCTGACGGATGGTTACTGGAGAACAGCTTTGGCACATCTTAAGTCTTTTGATTCAAATTCAAAACTTAGAGCACAAACCAGGTCAGAGTTTAAGTTAGAATTTGTTGCCATTGATTCCTTTTTATAACTTTCTATAGATTCTATTATTTTTTTATGTTCCTGATCCTAAAGTTGCAGACATGGGTTCATCCTGAGTCCATTTTCAAAGGACTTTGTGAAGGGGAAACGGTTCTGTGGACATTATTGGAAATACTTGTGAATGTATAGAAAGGAGGGGCTGATTATTTTTCTACAAAGTAATTTATGATTTCTAATTTTCTAATGTGCCTTGGATATGTGCCAAATGATGGAAAACAGTAAACTTTGACTCTTGATTGTGTCGTGCCATTTTTAAATTTTGCTGTACAGTTTCTCAGTGATCCTTTTATAAATCTGTGGTTAAAATTTCTCCCTGGGGGAGATGGAATTTGCCTATTCCTTCTAGGATCCCAATGACAAACCAAGGTATGATTACTCTGGGGAATCACCGAGTTCCTCTGTTAGGCTTCCTTACAGAGCAGTGAGCGAGAGGTCACACTGGCAGGTCAGTATCCAGCATGGACGAGGTCTCCTGCTTGTGTAGATGGAGCCCCATCGTTAGTCTTTCCCTACCTCTGTATACACTCTAGCCCCTGAAGACTGTGTGCAATTTCAACAGAACTGGGCACAACTGATTGCCCCCCTCCCAACACACACACACACACCACAAATCTAGCTGCAATCTTTTGTAAACATGACATGGCCATTAAAGATGAGCAGTGTTCAAATCTTTGTGCTGTTTGCAGTCCCAAGCATTGACAGCTTCACCCACAGACTAAGTGCATGTAGCATATGAGCTGTCCTCAGGACCCTGTCCTTGTACAAACAGCCAACTTTCTATTCCCAAGTGTCCTGCCACACACCTCAGCCAATCTTGGCATTAGGATTGGTGACTGTACAGAAACGTGTAACAAAACTTAAGAGACATGTCAGGTGTCTTTCTAGCATTTCGTATAAATGAGTGATAAAGCAAACGTCAGTGTCACTGGTCATTTCTGAACTCTTAGGTGGGGCGGAGAATGAGCCTCATTTAGCATTATCTACTTCGTGCTCACGAAGTTCTGTGTTCAATTCCCAGCACCAAACAGAACAGGTGTGGTGCTACACGTATATAATCTCAGCACTAGCAATGTGGAGGCAGGGGAATTGAGTCTGAGGTCATCCTTGGCTACATGGTAAGCTGAGACCAGCTTTGTTCACAATGAAACCATCCTAAAAACAGTAACAACAAACCCAGAACATACAACAAAACCCATCTGGACCAACTGCCCACAAAATCCCTCAGCGGGTTTGAGTAGGACAGTACAGTCCTCAGCATGAATTGATTTAGTTCTCTGCATTTTTTTAGGATTTTTTTTTTATCATGTATGTGTATGTGCTTATAAGGGGGTTCATGTGTAGGTTTCTGAGGCCAGAGGATGTCTGATCCCCTGGACTGGAGGTACAGGTAGTTGTGAGCTGCCCAACATGGGTGCTGGGAAAAGGCCTGGTGTCCTGTGCTCACGTAGCCGTCACTCCTGCCTGCTCCTCCTGTAAACACTTCACTGTTTCATTATTCAACAGTAACGACAGGAATGTCCTAGTTATTTTGGATTCAAGTGGTATTTGTTTGATAAGATAAACCCAATGGCTCTAAAAAGTAAATTAAATCAAAAGCTGGGACTCTGAAAGGGTACTGCGGAAGGAGACATCCCTGCCTTAAGAATGTTGGATGCACTCAGATCTTAAAGCCGATTCGGTTGCCAGGGGTTTCATTCCCTCGGCGTCTCTGGCTGCAGAAGCACACTGGCATTGCTTCTATCTCCCCCTCATGTTAGTGTCAGGAGTAACGTGCATTTCCACCATTTAAAAACTTGGTAAGAAGGGGAAAAAATCATTCAAAATGCAGATCTTCTTTTGAGGTGCCTGTGGTTCTGAAACATCCAAACTGTTTGAGTTTGAGGTACAAGTTTATTTTCTCAAAAGGCATATATAGACAGGGAACAAAGTAAACATTTACAAGGTGGTGACTGTCCTAGACACTGCTCCGTACGTCCGTCTGAGCACGCCCTCTTAGTAGTCGTCATCTTCATCCGAGTCCATTACTTTTCTTCTGTTGAACTAGGGAGAAATGAAAGAAATGTCAGACACTTTATAAAGCCTCAGATTTTCTGAGAAAAACATTACTACTCAAGTAAGCTTCTGTGTGTGTGTCTTTCAGGAGGGGTAGGTGAGAGGTAAGAAGTGTTAACAATTACTCTCTTTCCACACACGCACTCTCTCCCAACCGTATCACAGAATCAAGGTGTGTAAAAGCCCAAAGGCACCTGGCAGCCCAGGCAGCTGGGACACCGCCACCTCGCCCTCTGCCACGCCCCGCGCTTACTTTCACTGTTGTCTTCTTTTCTGTCTGTTGGCTGACCTTCTCAAGTATTTCTATTAAACCTTGTTCTGATACCTGTAACCAGAAACAAAACCAGGGTTTCAGAGCAAACAGTATTTCTAAGCAGACCAATCACTGTAAGAACTCTCCAAGGAGTAGGAAGAAGGAACAGAGGGCTCAGGAAAGTGAGCAGTTTAAGTACATCTTTTGTCGCTGTTAGCAAGGCAATGACAACTGCTGTGTGAGAGGTCACAGGCATAGATATGCCACCTCTGCCCACGCCACCCTAGAGACAGCACCTTAATAACAGACCCAGTTCTTCTAGATCTAAGTGCAGGCAGGGCTGTGTGTGGCCACTCAAGCTTGAGGACTAGACTTCCCAAATATAACCCTCCTGGTGACACAGACAGAGACACACACACACACACACACAAAACCAAAGACTTCAGTTTCCCCTCACAATTACAAAACCTGCACACAGGTGGTATTTTAATTGATACTGACAAACCCTATTTCCAGTGCAGGACAATTTAAGCCAGGAGACTAACTGTCACTGGGCCACACTGACACAATGTTACAAACAATGCCAGGAAAGGAGAAAGCTGAGCAGTCTTTCATGCAATCTTCCCTTAAGATTTACAGTGCAGTGGTCACTCTCTCCTCTAAAACTTTTTTGGAGTCAGTAAGAATTCTATATTCAAATACAGAAATTATTTGGTGCAGCTGATTTTTTTTTTAAGTTTTAAGAATTCATGTGCATGAGTACCTTGCTTCAAACACACACACACACACCACAGTGCATGTGTGCAGATCAGAAGAAGGCACCGATCTCTGGAAGCGGGAGTTACAGGCACTGTGAACTGCCTGATATGGCGCTGAAAACCAAGCTCCAACCTCTGCCAGACAGCAAGTGCTGTAGCTGCCGAGCCGAGCCACCTAGCAGCCCTAAGCCAAGGTTCCTTCATACTGTGGGTGCCGCATGCTCCTCAGACAGTCTGGGCTTACCTTCCCACTTAGTTGTCCATATCGTGCCATCTGTATAAGGTAGTTCTCCACTGCTTTAGTTTTTTCAGGCTTTACAAGTGCTAAGTTACTCACTAAAAAGAGAAAAATACACATGCAAAAAAGCATGAAGATTAAATGCACTAATTATACCTTAAAACTATCCACTGACCCTTCTAGAATTTCTTCACAAGCTTGCATCTGCCAACAGGCAAAAGATAGGTAAGGCAGACAGTATGGCTAGGCCTTCTAAGACTACCAGAGTTCAGCTATGTCACTCAGTGGTGGGAGGGCCAAAACTAAACTTCAGTTCCCAGGTTCTAATCTCCACACTTTCCTGCTTCTGATTATGTACAGCTGCCTCTTCTAAACATGCTACTTTATTCTGACTGGTTCACCCCTTTCTACAGTTTTCTTTTGAGATTTTACATATGAAAACTTCAGACATAACACCAACACCCCGAATACAATCAACCCCTAGCTCCCATCACCATGACAACTAGCAACACTCCTGTGACTGACTCTGTTCAAGAGTCAATCCTTATAAACTTTTCTGAAAAATGTCAAGGGGCACCTTCCTAAGGAATAGTGTTTCAATTGTAAAAACAATCTCTCTCCAGATTTATAAGCGTCACACTTCGTACAAACATTCACTCTGATCAGAGCAATAACTTCACGTATGTATCTACACATCCAATTACCTCAAGCCAATTTTATGGGAATAAAAGAAACTGAAGATGCTTACATCTGGCCCGGGCTGACTGATCCAGAACTTGGGCTAAGATACTGTTTCTCATTTCCGCTTCCCTGTAATAAAACACATGTCAACAAGGTTAGACCTAAGGTGTCAGCATCTGAGTACACAAAGCATTTATTCAATGCCTCTTTAAAAAAATCTTTACATTTATTTAATTATTGGGGTTTGCAGTGGGCACACCACAGCACACATATGGAGGTCATAGGACAATTTTTGGAAGTTAGTTCTTCCCTTTACTATGTGGGTCCTGGCCTAAAGCCTGACCTCAGATCGTCAGGCTTGGTGGCAAAGGCTCCTACCTGCTGAGCCATCCAGCAGGCCACCAGACTACACGGTGCCAAGTGCTTTTGCCTTCCAGGAGCCAGCATGGATGTCAACCTACCAGAATGGCAGGACACTATTTGATAAAGTGGTATTTCAGTTCTGCAACCATTACCAACAGTGAGTATCCAGTGTGACACAGGCTACAGGCCTGAAGTGGAGTCTCGGAAATTAGACAGACCAAATGTACTTTCTTTAGGGAGGACACAGAGACCTATGGAGACTCTGAAAAACTGTGGCCCAGGCAGAACCAGATCCTGTGAAATTCTAAGTCTGTAATCATCCTTACTTCTTCCTGAACACTCAAGTAGCAATTGTGGCACACTGTTTTCAAACCCTTTTGGAGACAGGGTTTAGCTATGGAGCCCAGGCAGGCTCAGAATTCACTATGTAGCCAAGGCTGGTCTCAAATTCTTCAACTTCCTTCCTCAGCCTCCTGAGTGATCACTGGACTGTACCACCACTCTAAGTAGGAGATTTAAAACATTTCTCCAAAAAACCCACTACACAAACGACAGTAGCAGATACAGTCTGGCAGAATTAAGGAACAGTTGGGGCTTGTTATGCCTACTATCAAGGGCTCATAGAACCACAATTTATTTCCTTAGGTCTCCTTCTCAAGAGCCCCTGAGTCTAAGATGCTATCTATGGTCCATAAGATGCACCAGTCTGTTTTTGCCGTATTAGTACTTGAACCCAGGCTCTGCATATGCTGGCAAACACTCCTCCACAGTGCTACATCCCCAGCCTCTTTTTTTTTTTTTAAATCACTTCAACACAGGGTCTTGCTAAGCTGTCCAGGCAGGCCTTGAACTTGAGATCCCTCTGTCTCAGCTTCCCAAGCAGTGAAATTAGAGGCATGAGCCACCACCGGCTTTCTGTACTCCAGGAATAAAAGAGACCCTAGATGAGGAATCTTAAGTGGAGAAGGAAAACCAAACACCCTCCTCTGAACATGGACTTAAAGGGGTTAACCTTGCAGGTTGCTAGAGGGAGTGGGGAACAAGGGACCATCTGACTTAGTGCTCAGATCTGAAACACACCCCAAAAACGGCGGAGGCAAAAGTAGGGTATGATGTAGTCACATCAAATGTATGCTTGTATGCACAGGGGTAAAATAGCTGAGTAAGTTAGTGTTTGTTGAACGCTTACTATGAGGCCCTGGGTCTAGAGCCCCTATGAGGTAATTCTATTATTATGCTTAGGCAGAATTTCAGAAAAGGGTGTTACTGGAACTCCATGGGTATTTACTGAATCAAACTAAAAAGGGGATTACCTTCAGCTGGACTTATTAGAAAACCACTAGGTTCTGAGATTCACTAAGAGTCACATACCAACTATTAAACTACTAAATAAAAGAGAAAAACTCCATCTGTGAAACCACCCTTCCAGAAAGTTCCAATTCTAGCCCATACCTTTGTTTTGCTTCCTGTTGGGCTGCATCACCAGGATCCTGAAAAAAAATAATTTTACGTTTTAATTGAGTGAAAGTTCAAAAGAGGCGAGAAGCACAGAAGGCATGGCAGGGGTGGGGGAAAAGGTAGACTGAGACACATTTGTAACCAGTCAGGACTTAGGAGGGAGACACAAGGATCTTAAGTTACCGGCCAGCCTGGGCTATAAACAGAATCCTTATTCAAAATAAAGTAAAATAACAAATATATAAAAACAAAAATAGAGGACTTGTTCGATTTTCTTTCTGCTATAATAGGTTCCTGAGGTAGAAACTGGGCCTCACTAAAATCAATGAGTCAGTTTCCATTTACAGTGCTTTCATTTTATTAAATAAGGAAGGGCTGAGGGTGGAACTCGGGGAAGAGAGGGTGTCATGCATGCGCTGTGGTCCAGGTTAACTCCCACCCCCAGCCCCACTTTTACCAAGTGAAGTCACAATCTAATAGCATGTTTGAGGATGCACACATTCCTGGAAAGGCCCAGGTATCGTGGAGCCCTATTTTTACCAGTGAGAAGACTGTCTGGAAAAGAGACCCCGGACTGGCACGAAGGATACTGGTTCAAAGGGTGCTGCCACTGAGGTCACCCACCACCACTAGCGTTTGTCCCAAGGCAAGTTTACAACCCGCTACTCCCTCCTAGACGGCACCGCAGGGGTTGAGCACCATCTCTGGAGTCCGCGGTTTGACTCCCGCCCAGGGACGCGGCGCGCCGTCAGAGCGGTGTCCTCCGCACCAGAGCTCAGAGATCTCCCTCTACACAGCGGTGACTTCCGGTCAGTAAGATCCCCCCCCTAATCCGAGGAGACCCCAATCCCGGCGGGGCTAGCTTGAGGCTCGACGGCAGCGAATACCGAGACTTGAGGGGTGACTCGAGGGCGCGCACACCCCAACCCGCACAAGCCTCACGCGGGACCCTACGGGAGCCGAGGAGGCTGTGGCGGCCCCCGGGAACCCCCCAATCCCGTGCGCACACACACGGAGCCACGGGGTTCACGGGAGCTGATGGCCCACGAGCAAACGCTGAGAGCCTTGCCCGGGGCGAGGGCGTCACCCCGCCCGCTCACTCACTCCATGCTTGGCCTGCAGCTCGGCCAGCCTCTGCTTCCTCAGCGCCTCGAGTTCTTCGTCCGCCATGGCGCGGCTGTCCCACGTCGCGCAGGCGCAGCGGCCGTCGGGGGGTCGCGCAGCCGCACCCGCCCTCCGGTACACTCGGTTGGAATCGCTTCAGCCCGAGACTCGAGCACGGCGCCTTTTACTGCGCAGACGCGAGTGATGCTCAGACAGCAAGAGTCGAGTCCCGAGCTGGGACTGCCTCGCTTCTGCCAGGGTGCCTTGCAGAGGACCGATCCTGCGATGATAAAAGGTACAGAGCGTCTAAGAGGGCGCTTCTAGGTTCCCAGGCTCTGACTGCGCGGTAACAAGGCTCTCCCTAATGATCGCTAGAGACTGGCGGTGGCGCAATTCAGCAAAGTGTAAACTCCTTAATCGACGGCCTGTCTGCCTTACCCCCACCCCCCAGGGCCTTTGCTGAGAAAATGCTGTGTGTGTATAATTTTGGAGAGGGGATCCCGCTCCGAATGGAATGGGTGGAAAAAAAAACCGCTCAATTCTCCAATCTTATGACTTGCTTATGGTTCATGTATTTTACTTTTCTCAAATATATCTAACCATTTTCATCATTTTAAAAAAGTTAATTTTTAAAAATCGTATATGATCACACACACACACACACACGGGGGTTTGGTGGGGGATGAGTAAGCCTGAGGAGGCAACATTGGACTCCTGGAACTGGAGTTCCAGGCAATTGTGAGTCACATAATATGGGGTTGAGAATCGAATCCTGGTCCTCTGGAAGAGTAATACACACTTTTAACTACTGAGCCATCTCTCCAGCCCTTATACCTACATCCACACTGTTGAGCAATGACCAGTGTCTATATATAACTTTTTCATCATTACAAACTGGCACCCACTCAATAGAATTATTCGTTAGCCCTGATTCCCATTACAAAACAATACTCTGTATAAAATTGCCTATTCAAGCACTATTTATTTGTGACTGGCATATTTGACTAATCATATATCATTTTTTAAGTTTTTATCCATGTTGTACCATGTGACAGAACTTCATTCCTGACTGGACTTGGTGGGTGTGTGCCTATAAAGTCTGCCAATCCAGGGGCGTCTGAGGCAGGAGGATCTGGAATTAAAGACCAGCTTGCCATTACATAGTGAGACCTTGGTTCCAACCAAACAAGCCCCCCCCCCCCTTTCCCCATTTCCTTATCTCCTGGCTGAACATACTTACTGTATAAAGCACATTAGATGCATTCATCAGTTTAACCGTAAGTTCACTTTTTGCCTAGTGTGAGTAAAGCCTCTATCAACGTAGGTGTACAAGTGCCTGCCTGCAATACTGCCTTCGATTATTTTAAATATATATCCATGGATGGAGTTGCTGGTCCTATGCTGTATCAGGGACTGTGGTGGCTTGAAAGAAAATGGCCCCCAGAGGCTCATAGGGAGTGGCACAATTAGGAGGTATGACTTGTTGTAGGTGTGTCACGGTTGGAGGAATGGCACCTTTTCTGTACCATGTCTGTCTGCACCATGCTTCCTGCCATGATAATGGACTAAACTTCAGAACCTATAAGCCAGCCCCAATCAAATGCCTTCCTTTATAACAGATAGGAAACCCTAACCCAGATAATTACTTTTCTACTGCGGTGATACAATACCATGACCAATGTCATTAATAAGAGAAAGTTTTTAATTTGGAGCTCACAGTTCTAGAGAATTAGAGTCCATGAGTATGGTGGGGAGTATGGTAATGAGTAGGTAGGCAGGCAGGCGGAGCTCTTGCTTCTTGAGATAACTACTATGAGGCAGAGAGAGCTAACTTGGAGTGGTTTAGGATTTTGAAACTTCAGAGCTCCGGTGACACACCTCCTCCAAGACCACACCCCCTCCAACAAGGCCACACCCCTCCAACGAGGCCACACCTCCAACAAAGCCGCATCTCCTAATCCTTCTCAAATACCTGTGTCAACCTCTCCATAGTTCTAATAGCATCTGAAACTCAACATATCTCTAGCTAACCCTGACTTCTTCACCAGCTGTCCCTCCCATTGCTTATTACCTCGGTAAATGACACCACTTATTAACTAGGTTAGAACACAAGCATCTGGAGCTGAGAAAATGGTTTAGACAGTAAAAGTGCCTGTCACCTAAGTGTGGTGACCTGCATTCACATCTCCTCCACCCAAATGCAAAGCTGAATACAGCCTAGAATCCCAACCCTGGGGAGGCAGATGTAGATCCCTGGGGCTTAACTGGACAACCAGTCTGTCCAAAGTGTTGCTCCTCAGGTTCATCCCAAGACCCTGTCTCAAAAACTACAGTGAAGAATGATTGAGGAAGACATCCAATGTCAACCTCTGGTCTCCATTCGAACACACATTCGAACACACAAGTACACTCTTGTATGACAGACTTTCCTAAGAAGACACAATATACACGTCTATCAGCCCAGAAAGGGAACCATGAAGACAGACCAATGTAAGAACCCCACAAACTATCTAACTTTGTGAAGCATTGGGTTTTTACTGGGATTCTCGACTGGAGTAGGTGTGAGAGTTACTCCCAGGAGTGAGAATGACTCAAAAAGCAGACCCCCCTCTTTGAAAAGCCCACCCTACCGTGGACTGTGGTGACTTGTGAAAGCCGCAACCCTGGGGCTCCCTCCTGCCAGTTGTTTACTGGAGAACGGCCCTCCAGAATCCCCCAAATTTTCATTCCCAGATGTGAGACATTTGTTTACTTCTGTAGGGGTTGGAATGAGAAATGTCCGCCATTGATGCATTGTTTGAACACGTGGCCCCCGGGTGGGGGTGCAGTTTGGGGAGGTTTTGGCACCTTTAGGCGGTGCAGCTTTAAGGGAGGAAGTGCATCAGTGGGGGTGGGCTTTCAAAATGTATGGCTTTAACTGCTTCCTGTTTGGCCTCTGTTCCATGTCCCCAGCTGAAGGTGTTCTCTTTGCACTTCTTGCTCCAGCCACCTACTGCCATGTCATTTTGGACTCTTTCCCTGGAACCATAAGCCCTGATAAACTCTTCCTTTTATAAGTTGCTTTGGGGCGTGGTGTTTTTTATCATAGCGACAAAAGGTAACAAAAGCACCTCCTGATTCTCAGGCGCCTTCCCCTCTAGCAGGAGTGTTTCAGTTTGGAGGCCATTGACAAGCAGAGCACATAGCCGTGTATGTACACAAACAGGAAAGAGGAGGAGAGGAAGGGAAGGAGGGAAGGAAGGAAAAGATGGAATACGGTGTTTGGTAGAAACACAGCATTAAAAAAAGCATTTGGTATAAACACAGGTGATAGGCAGAGATTTCACGGCCTCCTTGTGTTGGTCATTGCTGTCACTTCTTGTTGCTTATGTGACAGCAGCTGGCCAACAATCCTGGAATCCACAAGGGCAAGGCTTACAGCACCCATTGGTCCCTCTGCCATGCTATCCCCAGCCTTCTTTTCCCTGGGCAAGCACCTTCTCTGCTGAAATGTCCTCAAGCCCCTGGCAGCAGAGCCCTGGCTGTCTCCTGTCAGCAGCAGAGGGAGCCATACTCTACAGAAAGAGACTGAGTTCCTCATTATACAGAAGACCGTGATTGTTTGCTTTGTGCCACACAGTATGTCCTCACAGACAACGCTTTAATCTCCCTCAGACATCTCTGTAGCTGTAAACCTGTGCTCCATTCTGGGTCCATATGCACAGATTCAGTCCGAAAAAGTCTCAGCCAGCGTGGTGGGTGAGTTGGGGCTTCAGTGCTATCCTTGCTGTGTGCTGTAGTCACATCTATTCACACCTCCCACACTCGGGGTTCATACCTTCATGGTTGCTTGCTAGCAGTCTCTTAGCTATGGTGCTTCAGCTAGTCTGTTATGTCGTGGCAGGCAGCAGGAAAATCTCCAACAAAGGCAAAATGCAAGAGGCAGGTCAGCTGGGCAGTCTCCCACCCCAGCAGTTGTAGACAGATGCTAGAGTGCCTGGATGGGACTTCTTTCTCTGAGCTAGGAAGGTCCCTGGCAGAGCATTGTGTTAAGCCCCTCCCTGACCTCTTTACTTCCGGTGCTTTTGCTGTATAAACTTTCAAACGGAGCAATGGACTCCTGTCCCACATCAAACTCAGTGTGCATAGATGATTAGTGATGATGGAAGCCGAGATACCAACTAACAAATGTTTCTTCAACTACATGGCCACTGACTGGGGACATGGCAAGTTGTAGGCCACTGCTGTGAAGCCAACCACATGCTCTTCACCCAGTACGTATAAAAGCTATGCTTACAAGACTAAAGAGATGGCTTAACAGTTAACAGCACTCCCCGCTCTTGTAGCGGACCAAAGTTTGGTTCCCAGTGTCCCTGGTGGAGTCTCACAACCTTCTAAAAGTCCAGTTCCAGGGCAGCCAATACCTCCTTTTGGCCTCTAGGGGGCACCTACATGCATATGGACACACTCGAGTACAGTTGTAAAATAACGTAAAAATAATATTTTAAATTAATGTGTACTGCTCAGGTTAGGTTTTGTGTTTGTTTGTTTGTTTGTTTGCATGTTTGTTTGTTTGTGTGTTTGTTTGTTTTACCAGATTGCTACAAGCCATTGTCCCCTGGAAAGCGGGTCTCTCAACTGAGAAAATGCTTTCAGCGGATTTTCCTGTAGGCATGTCTATGGGGCATTTTCTTGACTGATGATTGATGAGGAATGGCCCAGCTCACTGTGGGTGGTGCTGCTCCTGGGAAGGGGGTCCCCGGGTTGTATAAGGAAGCAGACTGAGCAAGCCACTGGGAGTAAGCCAGTCAGTAGTGTTCCTTTGCCATCTGCGCTTCAGTTCCTGTCTCCAGGTTCCTGCCTTCAGTTTCTGCCCTGACTTCTCTCCGTGATTAACTGCACCGGAGAAGCTAAATAAGCTCTTTCCTTTGAAATTGCGCTTGGCCATGGTATTTATCACAGCAACAGAAAACTAGTGTTTACCCTACAATGCGGTTTTAAGTGCACAGCATCTACAAAGAATGCCTTTATCGATAGCCGTGTGTGCTGTATTTTGCCTGCATGTATGTCTATGTGCCACGTGTGTGCAGTGACCGCAGAGGCCAGAAGAATGTGTCAGATCCCCTTGGAACTGGAGGTACAGACATTTTGTAAGCTGCTGTACGGTTGCTGGGAATTGAACCTGGGTCCTCCGGAAGAGCAAGCCAGTGTTCTTAACCACTGAGCCACCTCTCCAACCTCTTTCTGGTTTTAGGAACAAATTATTTATCAGTCTTGCCATGTGCTTGGTGATGTTTGTGTCCACGTAGCCACACTCAAAATGAACTCAAAAGCACCTTGTAAAATGGAGTCTCTCAGGGAAAGCACAACCCAAAAACCTTGTTTTTGTAATATGGAACAACTCAGGGGATAGGACATCCTGGTCTCAACATGCAGTCAGCCACTTAATCAGGAAGTATTTTAAGCTGGGCAGTGGCACGTGCCTGTAGTCTTAGCTCCTCGGAGGCAGCTATGGGAGGAAGATCATGTGGACCTAGTGTTTAGGACCAGGCTGGGCGACACAGAAAGACATAATTAAGTAAACAAACAAATGGACAGGTATGGTGATGCTTGCCTGTAATCCTAGCACTTACATGGTCAAGGCAAGAGGGTCAGGAGTGTGAGGTCTGGACTGCATAGCAAGATCCTGTCTCAATCTAAAATCTAAAATAACGAATGGATGTGGAGAATGAATTTGGAATCCTAGCTAGCCCATATAAAAGACACACACTCCAGATTCATTTACAAGCCATAAGCCTCGCTTGGACAGGTCTGGAGCTGTACTCACTTATTCTCCAACTATAAAGTCCCTTGTTACTTGCTGTTTCTCCTGGCCACGTGCTCGTGGTCCATCTCCTTTCATGGTGGCCTCCTCTGTCTTCTTTTTCTTTTTCTTCTCCCTCTACCCGCAAACACCCTCCACCCACCCACCCACCCACCCTTGATCCTCAAGATTCACATAGCATCACTTGGTGTACGTGAGGATCTGCTTGTTGGGGGCAACCACATCTTAAGAAGCCAGAATTTAGCATTAGAATACAAGCAGCATCAGATTAACTCACTGCATGCATGTATGGACGGATGGACGGATGGATGGATGGACAGATGGATGGATGGACAGACAGATGGATGGATGAGCTATTCTATGTCCACTCGGTGCACGATGGCATACTCATTCCTCGGAAGCACGGATGACAAGCACTCACTCAGAATCAGCTCTAAGCACCAGGGCTCCCTCGGCTCCTCTGCCACAGCCCTGACCTTGCTCCATCTGCCTCCTGTGATATTTAAATCTCATTAACCCTGATCTATCCAGAAAAAAATTTTAAATTTAAGGTGATTTTTAGAAATGTATTTAACAGGCCTAATGCCCTCACTTGTAAAACCAGAATGAGGGAAATGGAAGCAGGGATACCATGAAATTCAAGGCTAGCCTAGGTTACAAAGTAACCCAAGATCAGCTTGAGCCACACAGTGAGACCCCGTCCTCAAAAGCCCAAGGAGTGGACAGGTAGCTTGACGAGAAAAAAACTTGTCTAACAGGTGCAGGGTCTGGGTTTGATTCCCCAATGTTGAAAAAAAAAAAAAAGCAAAACTGAACAAATACAAGCTATTGATCTAAATTTCACTTTGTAAATCAGAGAAAATTACTATTCAGTGTGAGAAGACTTCTTACATCTATGTGTTCATTCATAATTAAGGCAACTGTGTCACACAGGAATGTACGTACGCATATGAATATATGTATATGTATGCACACTCTCATATCAAGATAAATGCTTGTGGAAAACGACCAAACGCTTTTACCTATTATTTTTTGTGAATTAAAGTTCTCCCTCTAATCTTGCAGTTAGCACCCCAAATCAAAAGTTATTAACATCAATGTCTCAATCGGCAAGCATATTTAGAGCAGTGGAGGGGGGGGCGTTATGTTTTTTGGAAAGATGGAACGCAGATAGTTCTAGAAATGCTTCCAAATCCTGTTCCCTAGTGAACTCTCCCAGGCTCCACCCACAAACCCATCTACCCCTGGAGGAGGCAGACTGGAGAGAAACAAAATGGTGGATGTGGGCAGGTGGATGATAGGGGTCTCCTTCCTAGGAAACCTCCCAGATGAGCAAGGGGCTGGCTAGGGGCTTTCTCTTCCTTCCTCTTTCCCTTCCTCTCCATAGCCCCCAGCCCACTCGTCCACCCACAGCAGCAGCATCCGCAGTTTGCCTTTTGAGGAAGGTTGGATGAGACCTCTGGGTCCCCTCAGCTTCTAAGGAGCCACCAACTACGTGATATAACAAGGGAAATCGATTCTGTCATGGCCCTGCTTGCTTTCTTCTGAGACCTCTCCCCTTAGCTTGTAGATGGCACCTCCTCTGTATCTACCCAGAATTCCTGGTGTGAGAATTTACGACCAAAGCCCAGGCACACTGGTGTCCCAACAGCCACTGTCTCAATACACCAGTTAAATAGATGATGACTGTAGACCGTCAGTGCAGTTATGCATTAAGAGACCAGAGTATTGTAAACACGAGGGTTGGAGTTTAACAAGGGGAGCTGAGTGACGTCACTTACACATCCTGTTTCTTTGGACTTGACTTATATTCTTTTTTTGTTTGTTTGTTTGTTTTGTTGTTGTTGTTGTTGTTTTTCGAGACAGGGTTTATCTGTGTAGTCCTGGCTATCCTGGAACTCACGCTGTAGACCAGGTTGGCCTCGAACTCAGAAATCCGCCTGCCTCTGCCTCCCAAAGGCTGGGATTAAAGGCATGCATCACCGCTGCCCGGCTTTGACTTATATTCTTTAACCACCCCCTCGTTTTCCATTTCCATGTGTGTGTGGTGTACACGTGTGTGCATGCTTGCATACATGTGTTTGCTTGTGCATGTGAAAGCTGAGTTAGATATTCGTCCTCCATCACCCTTCCACCTCAGTCACTGAGGCAGGTCTCTCAATCAAACCCAGAGCTCACTGATGTGGCTCCTCTCCATAGCCACTTGCTCTGAGGGATCTCCTGTCTCTACTTACTGAGGCTGTAATTATGGATGGGGTACCATACCCACCAGCATTTAGTGGGTTCTGGGGATGCCAACTCCAGACCTCACACTTGGGCTGCACGTGTTTCAAGCCCGAGTTGACTCTGGTCCCTCAACACACACTCTTTTCATAGGAGGCCATTCACATATAGTTAGTTTGAAAAAAAAAGTATCAAATGGAGAATTAAAAGCTTCTCTTTAGTTAATTTTGACTTGAATTAATAGCTTTCTAAAATTAAAAGCTTTCCATTTGCCTCTAAATCTTTTCATATGTCATTTAGACTTTTGTTTGTATTGTTGTGGTTAGTTTACAATTTTTAGTTTTTCTTCATAAGAATACCATCATTTTATTTTTTTTCCTAAGAGAGTGTTTAGATAAAAATGTAAAAACAAAAAATGTCGCCGGGCAGTGGTGGCGCACGCCTTTAATCCCAGCACTTGGGAGGCAGAGGCAGGTGGATTTCTGAGTTTGAGGCCAGCCTGGTCTACAGAGTGAGTTCCAGGACAGCCAGGGCTACACAGAGAAACCCTGTCTCGAAAAACCAAAAAAACAAAAACAAAAACAAAAACAAAACAAAACAAAAAAAAAAAACAAAAAAAAACCCAAAAAAAACCAAAAAATGTCATTATCAGAAATAAAAAGCTTGTGCATTTATGTATATGTTATATATACTATCCATATAATATATAACACAAGCTTGTGTTTTATACATATAACATAGTATATACACACATATAACATGAGCTTTTTATTTTTGACAATGACATTTTTTATATAGAGTGTAATCTATCACTAGATTATGTGATTATGAAAGATTTGGATAAAAGTGGGCACTTCTGTGGGCTGCGTGTTAGCTTTCTGCACTGTGACAAAATACTTGCAAGAAGTAGCTTATAGGAGGAGAAGCTAGTTTTGGTCCATTGTCTCATACCATGGTTATCATTTGACTGCCACTTCACGGTGCCCATGGTGAAGCTGAGCATCTTGGTGGCAGGTGTGTGCTGGGTACCTCATTGTGACCAGGGGGCGAGGGGGAAAGCTAGAGGAAAGGTCTGGGGATGAGATACAGCTCCTGGGTCCATGGCTCCAAGGACCCACTCCCTCCCACCTCCCGAGTTTCCATCATTCCCCATTAGTCCATGAAATTAGGGTGCTGTCAGTGGACAGATCCGCTGACGAAGTCAGAGCCCTCAGGATCCAAGCCCATCCCCAAAGCTCTGTCTCTTCTCATGGCTGCTCCATGGACTGTGCCAGCTAGACTCTGCTGTGACAGAACACTGGACGAAAACAATTCGAGTGACAAGAGAGCCTCACTTTCAGTCATGGGGGTGGTTGTACTCATGGTAGACAGGACGTAGAACACAGTGGAACCTGGTCAAGGACCAAGGCAAGACAGAGTAGCCAAGAGCATGACCCTTCATGACCTGCTTCCTTCAGCAGCCATGGCTGCTCCTATCCCATCATCTCCTGGAGAAAGAATCTCTTGTGCAAAAAACTTACCATGGCAGAGAGGCCAGAGAGACAGGCATCCCGTGTCTTGCCCTACTTCTTATGGGAATCGTGAGATGTCCCAAACCTCTTGCTTATGAATGAAGAACGTTTTATTAAAACACTAGAGTACAACAACTGTTACAAGCTACACTTTTACAGGATTTACTGATGTGTGTATACCTCTATGCACATGTGCATCATATGCATGCAGTTACCTGTAGAGACCAGATGAGGGCATCATAGTCCCTGAAATCAGAGTTACAGGCAGCAGCTGTGAGCAGCCATGTAGGTGCTGGGACCTGAAACCTGGTCCTCAGAAACAGCAGCAGATGTGTTTAACCACTAAGTTGCCTTTCTGGTTTTCAACCTATATTTTTCGATCTGTTTTTTTAAGTGTGTTGGGCAATAGGAAAGTTTGACCCTTTCACCTGCCAAGATTATTTAAATCTCAGTGGACTTTGGAATTCAAGAAGCAATTCTCTGTTGGGATGTCTTTCTATGACTAAGGTAAAGGCCAGACACAGTAATGACAAGAAATGAGTTACATCATTTGGGGTGATTCAGACCCCTAGAAGATCTTGACCTACTGTGTGCATCTGATCACTAATTAGAAAAACACTTCCCTACCCAGACACCGCTGGAATAAATGAGCTTAGAGATGTTAGTTATGTAAATTAAAACCAAAGGCATCAAACTTTGCATTTCTGATTACATATTCACACCATACAATTACAGCGTATAAAATCAATTTTTACTATAGTCATAAGTAGCAATTAGACATCGCATTTTAAAATTCAAATGATATTTGTATTAGATGAAATTTCTCCTCTTCCCCCAGCCTCAGGAAAACATCTGACGAGGAAATGATCCCCTGTGGTTCCTTTCTTCATGTGTCCCTAAAATAGCTGCTTGTGACCCATTTCAGCTCAAAGGCTGCAGGGGGAGAGGAATGATATTGACTCCTTCTAAACACTGTGTAGTCAGGATCGGGGCTTCTTAGCCTTCAAAGATTACAGCATTTTGTCAAAGATTTGATGACCAAAGAAAGCTGAGAAGAAGACAAGGGTGGCTAATGGTAGATGTTTTGGTAGTGGTGGTGGTGATGGTGGTGGTGGTGGTGGTGGTGATGGTGGTGGTGGTGGTGGTGGTGTGTGTGTGTGTGTGTATGTGTGTGTGTCTTCAGAAGAAGTAAGTAATAGAAGGCTTGGAATCCATTGTTAGGCCCTGCTAATTAAGGTAGAAATTTACCATTGTCCAGATAGCCCACTGAGCTCTGTGCAAAGTGGGGATTCCCTTTACCAGCAGGGCTTCTCCTTCTCTGACCTTGTCTGAGGAGCCCAAAGCCTATACCCTTTATCTTCAGAATGCCACCTAGCCTTGGTGAGATTACAGGTTCAGCATTCTTTCTCTCAATAAGAACTTGTCCAGTAAGCGCCTGGGAATCCTGGAATGTCTCTCTGTGCAAATGAGGTATCCATAGAACCTTAAAACTCCAGCCAATGTTTTTCATTTGCCCTGAAAACTCTTTCCCACCTCTCCAAGGTCTATATATAGCCCTGGTACACCCCCCAAAAAGTGTATGTGTCCAAGCCCACCCCATATTAAGATGTGCACACAAGCTAAGATCCTCCAAGAGCGCTGCTTCACTGAAGATCATTAGAGAAGGCCTTCACCTCAAAGAGCTGTAACACTAAGATCCTTGGAGAAGGTCTTCCCCTAGCCCTCGCCATCGCTCCCAGCCAGACCGGGATCCTGCAGAACCCCACCCATTCGAGACTCCCCTTCGTCCTTCCAGCCTGGTGTGCAGGGGCATCTGAACACCCCAGAGGCAGGGAACAGAGGATGCAGAACCGTTAGCACCCCCAAAATGCACACTACAATCCATGAAAACCCAACACTCTGATCGTGGTCTTTAAGCATCATTCCTTCCTAAAAGGAACCAAGGCTTCGCTGGAATGATGGATTTCTGATGTGGAGAAAACCAAAAACTACATATATGTGTACAAATCAAACTTGAACATGCTCAGGATTGATGGAAACATGTTCCAAAGACGAGCTTAACGTTCTTTTCCATTTCCTTTTTAAAAAAATTATTATTATTAATTATTTGGGTTTTTTTTTTGAGACAGGGTTTCTCTGTATAGCCTTGGTTGTCCCAGAACTCACTATGTAGAGCAGGTTAGCCTCAAACTCAGATCTGCCTGTCTCTGCCTCCCGAGTGCTAGGATTAAAGGTGTGACTCACCACATCTAGCTTCCTTAACTTTCTATGGGGCAAATCTGAGGCAATCTGAACAACAAGAATGACACTGGTCATGAAACATAGCCCCCACAGCTCCTCACAAACAATGCTGACTAATACAGTTAAAAAAAATGTAAGAAAAAGTATTTTTCTAGTTTTGAAAAGCTGTGTTTCTGTGGTATGTGCTTTTGAGTGCAGTACCTATGCAGGCCAGAAGAGGGCGTCAGATCCCCTGGAGCTGGAGCTATAGGTAGTTGTGAGCCACCCTACACAAGTGTGCTGGAAGACAGAACTTAAGTCCCCTGCAAGAGCAGCAACTGCTCTTAGCCACTGAGCCATCTCCCTCCAGCTCAAGAAATAGATTTCAGAAGCAAGTTTTCTTGTAATTGACTGAAGCAAACTTTTCCAGCAGACACTGCGTTAGTTATATTTCTCCTCGGGATCTTTGGGATGACAGGATTCCCGATGGAAGCAATGGAGTGTGGGGGGGGGGGGGGCTTGGCTCATGGTTTCAGGATGGGGAAAACATGGCAGCTGGGGCAGTTTGATCTCCGGAGGCATGAGCTTGTAGCAGCTTGCCACATTGCCCTGGAAAACAGGACACAAGGAGCATTTGGTCTGGAAGTGAAGACAGGGGACCCATTTCCCTCAAGTAGGCTGTACCACCTACGGCTTCCAAATTCCCCCAAAACAGCACCACCAGCTAGGGGACCAACTGTTTCAACACAAGATCCTCTAGGAGAGATTTCATGGTTTTTTTTTTTGTTTGTTTTTTTTGTTTGTTTTTTTTTTTTTTTTTTGACAAATGCTAAGTCATTTGCTGTGTTAGCTTCCCAGCACTGATAGAATCCTGGAGGGGAAAATGAAAGCTGCTTTTGACTTGTGGTTCCAGTTCGTGGCCACTTGGCTACCTTGTTTTTGGATCTGTGGTGAGATAGACCATATCGGTGGGGAGTCATGATGTCGCCCGAGCTACTCAGCTATTGACAGCCTGGAAGGGGAGAGAGGAAAGTCGGGGAGGGGAGAGCAGGAGTGGATCTATTTCCTCAGGTAAGGACCATAAGGACCCACATTCCCTCGAACTAGGCTCCAACACCCATGTTCCTAACACCTTCCAACAGTCCGTTAAGCTCTGAGTCGGAGGCTGGAGAGCTAGCTCTGCAGGTAGGGGCACGGGGGACTGAAGTTCAGTTTCCAGCACCCACAGTAGAAGGCTCAGAGCAGCCTGCAGCTTCAGCTCCAGGGGACACCGGCTCCTCTTCTGGCTTCCAAGGGCTCTGTACTGAGATGTGTAAAACCCACACATAAACACAGAATTAAACTACCACAAACCTTTAGCTGTGAATCCATCAATGGGTCAATCCATTGGGATGGCCAGAGCTCTCATGATTCAATCAATTGCCCCAAAGTCTAACTTCTGAACATCACTGCTTGAGAAACAAATGTTCAGCCTTTGGGGACACTGAAGAGCCTAACTATGGCAGCCATTGGTTGGTGTGTTGTCGGACAGGCTAACCATCTCTCTGAGACTCACCTAAAAAGACTTATTCATTACGCAGAGGGAGGAGGACCACAGAGGGAGGAGGACCACAGAGGGAGGAGGACCACAGAGGTGCTCAGCAGTTGGGAGCACGCTGCTCCTGTGGAAACCTCAGGTTTGGTTCTCAGCACCCACGTGGCAGCTCACAACCATCTGTAACTCCAGCTCCAGCAGGGTCTAATGTCTTCTTCTGACCTCTGAAGTACACCAGGCAGGCGCGTGGTACACATGCATACGTGCAGGCAAGACATTCACATAAAATATTAATCTAAGGAAAAAAAGAAAGAACTTTCTCCGTGGAGAGACCTGCCAGATACCATTTTAACCAAAAGTTCCAACTTTATGGCCAATAAGGGAGTGGCTGACACTGTGGGTGTCCTGACAAAGGACTCATATCCTACACATACCAAAGGGCCTGAAAGGTGACAAAGACGTTGAACTTAATCTAATTGTGTGGACTCAACGGAACAATTCAATTCAAGGGGCCCTGCTGTGAAACAGCTCTGCTCAGATTCTAAAAATATCAGCTTCAACAATGTCCAAACCAGGAGGGCAGGTGTGGCTGGCGCACGTACCTTTGATCCCAGCACTCAGGAGGCAGAGGTAGGAGGACCTCTGTGAGTCTGAGGGCAGCCTGTTCTACATAATGAGCTCCAGGACAGCCAGGACTACATAGAGAGATCCTGTCTCAAAACAAAAGACAGGGCTGGAAGGATGGTTCAGCAGTTAGGAGTGCACACTGTTCTTGCCAAAGACCTGAGTTCAGGTCCCATAGTCCACTGCTTGTAATCCCAGTTCCTGGGAGTCTGGCGCCCTCTTCTGGTCTCTGTGGCATTTCACTGATGAACACGGTCACCCCTCTTCCAACCTCTCCCACCATACACACTAATTAAAAATAAATCTTAAAAAAAAAAAATGAAGATTGTACTGGCTGGTTTTGTGTCAACGTAAGCTAGAGTCATCTGAGAGGAAGGAGCCTCGGTTGAGGAAATGCCTCCACGACGTCCAGCTGTAAGACATTTCTCAATTTGTGATCATGGGGTAGTGCCCAGCCTGTTGTGGGTGTGGCCATCCCTGGGGTGGTAGTCCTAGATTCTAGAAGAAAGCAGGCTGAGAAGCAGCGCTCTCCATGGCCTCTGTGTCAGCTTCGTCCAGACTGCCTTTAGTGATGAGCAGTGATCTGGAAGTGTAAGCTGAATAAACCGTTTTCTCCCCAACTTGCATTTTGGTCATGGTGTTTTGTCGCAGCGATAAAGACCCTAACTGAGACAAAGAATACAATGTGGAGGCTTACCACATCCTTATTTCAATATTTCTGAAGGGTTAAACATAGTTCAAATGACAGAAGTGAGCTTAGGATTCTTTTTTTTTTTTTTTTTTTTTTTTTTTTTTTTTAAGATTTATTTCTTTCACTTATATGAGTACACTTGTAGCTGTTTTCAGACACACCAGAAGAGGGCATCAGATCCCATTACAGATGGTTGTGAGCCACCATGTGGTTTCTGGGAATTGAACTCAGGACCTCTGGAAGAGCAGTCAGTGCTCTTAACCACTAATTCATCTCTCCAGCCCGAGCTTGGGATTCTGTAGACCACATGGAAAGTGACAAACTAGGCAGAGCAGAACCCCATGAACTTTCTGTGAGGTTAACACCCATGAGGGGTAGGATTTTACTCTTCTGTAAGTGACCCCTCGCCTGTGCTATACAAGAAGCTCAGGAAACCCATCGATTCCAACAACAACAACAACAACCACAACAACAACAACAACGATGAATGAGTAGATAGATAAATAAATTTCAAACGAAAGGCTGAAGGAACATTCTAGTTAGTTCCCTTTTACTTTATTTATCTAAATATGTTAGCTAAGCCTTAACAAAATAACGGATTTATTTTTAATAATGAATTATTAAATGAATGTGAAATCATTGTAACATGCCTTGCTTTTCTTTCAATTAACAGCTAATTGACTTTCATGCATATTTAACTTTTGAGTAAAAATATGTTCACATGGCTAAAAATGAAAAGGTCTACAAAAAAAGTATTCCCTGGGGCTGGAGAGATGGTTCAGCAGTTAAGAGCACATTTTACACTCGCAGAGGACCCGAGTTCAAGAAGTCCCAGAATTAACGCCTGTGACTCTAGCTCCAGGGAACACAGAGCCCTTTTCTGACTTCTACAGGTGCCAGGCATACACGTGGTAGAAATACATACATGCAGCTGAGACGGTCATGTACATAAATAAATAAATCTAAAGGCAAGTTTTAAGGGGCTGAGAGATGGCTTAGCAGTTAAGAGCACTAGCCACTTTTACAGAGGATACAGGTTCAATTCCCAGCACCCACATGGCAGCTCACCTTTGTAACTCTAGTCCTGGGCGGGGGGTGGGGGGGGTCAACATCCTATTTTGGCCCCTATGGGCAAACACACATGATGCATAGACATACATGCAGGCAAAACACCTATACACATAAGAAAATTGTAAAATTTTCAAGTGAATATTATAAGTGTTATAGTTCAGTGGTGGCTGACTGGTTTCCTAGCAGCCCAGCATGTACAAGGCCCTAGGTTCAAGCCCCAACACTTACTGCACACACATACACAAAACTCCCTGCCTGGAGAGAACTGTTTGATCAGAGTTACTTGCCCACCAACCAAGGAATCTGCTCTCCATAGGAAGCAGATGCCAGCATACTTATCTTGCTGATAGAACACTAAATTAAGAAACCGAGCCTAATGTCACTTGCTTGAGAACTTTGTAAGATTTTAATGTCTAAGAATCCAAATTAGCACGTCTCTGTCCAAAGGGTATGAAGAGCTAATCTGAGTCTAATGATCTGATAATTCGATACCAGGATCAGGGAGCCGAGCCACTGCCTGCGCAGGTGAGTTATAGCGGGGCCATTAACAGACTCTGTCAGCCAGGCCCTGATTCCGAAGGCCTAACAAGAACAGTTTCCAGGATGACCCTTGGTGATTAGAGGATCAGCTGTCACTGAAGGGTTGCCGGCCTCATGGTAGGGCCTGCAGAGCAACTTCTGCTTGGAGCCCTGACTGAATCCTACATTTAACAGATTTCAGGGGTTCTCAAAAGGGAGCTGCTTGGGCAGTGAGTGACAAGGGCTGTGGGAGGGGAGGAGGCCCGGAGCCTTGATTAACGGGCCACCTCCCCTCTCTGCACGCCTGACTCCCTGAGGGAGGTGACCCAAGCGTCTGTTTGGAGTGTGAGGGGTGGGCTGCTTCAAACGGGGCATCAATATAGCTTCAGGATAATTAGCTGCTTAATTGAGTGTCTCACTTCAGCTGAAGCAGCTTATGTGGCGTCTCGTCATGTCTACAGTGCCAGGTCCACTTATGGATCAGTTTACATATTTCCTCTTGTGTGTTTGTGTGTAGTATGTGTTTGCGGTTCATGTGCTTTCTGTGGTGAATGTCTGTTGTGTTTGCATGGTGTATGTGTGTGCTGTGTAGTGTTTGTGGTGTGTAGGGTGCAGTATGCACGTGATGTATGTGCATGTGTGCTTGCACACCCATGCATGAGTGTGTGGAGGCCAGGAGGACATCAGCTGCCTTCCTCCAGCTCTCCCTGGTAGTCTCTTGAGGCAGGCTCTCCTCTTGAACCTGAAGTTGGCCGTTTCAGCTCAGCTCCTGGCAGCTGAGATCTCAGAATCTGTTTCCATCCTGCAGCATGGAGGTTACAGAATGCAAAGCATGCTTTTTTTTTTTTTTTTAAAGATTTATTCATTTTATGTATATGAGTGCTTTATCTGCATGTACACCTGCATGCCAGAAGAGGGCACAATAACCCCTTACAGATGGTTGTGAGCCACCGTGTGGTTGCTGGGGATTGAACTCAGGACCTCTGGAAGAGCAGACAGTGCTCTTAGCTGCTGAACCATCTCTCCATCCCAACTCATTTTTGTTTTTGTTTTTGTTTTTTCCTGTTTGTTTTGTGTTTGTTTTACAAGGATGCTGGGGATTTGAACTCGGGACCTCATGCCTGTGCACATTAGGCAAGCTGCATCCTCAGTCTGCTTCCCTTTCCATAAGGCTCTAATCCCAATCCCAGAAGTCATGTGTTGATGATGTTCTAGTTTTTTTTTTCTACCTCGTAATGCCTTTGCTTTGGGGGTGGGGAGTCCACCATTTCAACACAGGACACAGATCTCCAGGCCATAGGAAAACAATGTATTGATATATTTTTATTATGGTCTTTATTAACATATTTTTTCTCTTATCTCCAGCAGGAGGAAGCTACTACTTTTTGTAGAGTGCCATTATGTTGACTCCTGTATACTCAGTTAAACATTTATGAAGTTACTGGATACACTGATTCGGTATAGTTCTGGATTTTAGGTGTTGGCCCACACCTTCTGACCTGGTTCTGTTCTCCTTCTAAGTGGTGTCTTGGTGTTCATTCCATCCTGGCACCCCACCTCAAACCATCATGGGGTGCCAGGATGGGATGAACAGGACTTGGCTCTGTGCAGAAGTCCTCAGAGCTCTTGGGGAGCATGGTACCTGTTGCTGGCTTCTCTTTGTGTCTCCCACAACAGAAGAGGTGGAGTCTCCCGTGGTCCCACTGGGTAGTCTTATGGTTGAGATGTCTCAGAAGGGAAGAGGCAGCCAAATCAGAGCGTTAGGACAAAACAACACGGACTTAATTTATTCAGTAAGCCGGGTCCTTCTCTGTGTTAGTCAGCTTTCCCTTGCTGTGTTAGAATACCCAATGCAAGCAACTCAGAGGAGGATCTATTTGAGCTCACAGTTCTCAAGGTTTCGTGGTTGACTGGCAGCACAGCTTTGGACCTGAGACAAGATACCACAGAGACCGGAGTGTGTGGCAGAGGAGAATGGCAGCTGGGAAGCAGAAGGACCAGAGCCCAGGTATATGTCACAGGTACACTCACATCCTCCAGTCAAGGAATCCCCGCCTTCGAGTTTCTGCAATCTCCTAACCATCACCTGTCATTACATGTTATGCACTCACTCTGTGTGTGCGTGCATGCGGTTTAGCAGAGTATCTTTTATTTATTCTTTGATAACTTCATTCATGTAAACAATACATTTGATTGTGTGTATCCCAAACTTCTCCCTTACACTCCAACTCCCCTCAGGAGCCTCTAACTCATCCCTTACATCCTGATGTTTCCTTCTCCCCCCACCCTCCCCTTCTCTCTCTCTCTCTCTCTCCTCCCCCTCCCCCATCTCTCTTTCCAGTTAGTTCCTGTCTGTTGAGTGATCTTGTGCAGAGAACCAGAGCTGCCGAGTCTATGGGTGCAGAGCCAGGGCCTGGCCTGAAGATGGGATTTCCCAGCCCTCCTCCCATCCCCCAGCCCTTACATCCTTCTGCCCCTCCTCCTATGATGCTCTTGAACCTGGGAGACAGGGGTTGAGATGGATGTTCTATGTAGGGCTGAGCACTGGGTACCACATGTGCTTCTGACTAGGAAGTTCCTTAGCCTGCTGACCTTGGCAATGGAATGCAAGCATGCAGTTGGCGTCCTTTGATGCCACTCTGGCATGAGGGAAGGGATGTCACCGTAGCTAAGTGGAGGCTGAAGTCAGTTTCCCCATGTGGTCTGTGGAGAGGGTGAAAATTCCAGATTTTCTGACACAAAGATGGAGAAAGGCCAGGCTTTCGAATTTTATCATTTTGTTTTTGATTTTGAGTCCGAGGCTTAAGCTTGGGCTCCTCCTGCCTCAGTCTCTAACACAGGTGTTTAACAGAAACTGTGTGTGCACCACCATGCCAACTCCATTCATTCAGATTTGCTGCTGAATACCTCCATGTTTTACAAAAACAAGCTTGGTAGCATCCTGTGATAGTCATCTTACTGTTCATCCTGTCGTGGTTTTCTATTGCTATTTCATATCCATGGTTAGTCTAAACAGTAACTGCTAGGTTTTCACACAAGATGCCATGGGGGTTAGAGAGCTGGCTCAGCGGCTAGAAGCACCTGCTGCTCTTGCAGAGGACCTGGGTTTGGTTCCCAGGACCCACATGGCAGTTCCTAACTCCAATACAAGAGGTCTGAGTCCTTTTTCTGACCTCCAAGAGCACCAGGCACACACGTGGTTCACATAAATATATGCAGGCAAACACTCATGCATATAAAATAAAAATTAAAGAGAAATTAAGGCCTGGAGTGCATACTGCTCTTCCAGAGGACCTAAGTTTGGGTCCCAGCACCCACTTCAGACAGCTCACAACTGCCTATAACTCCAGTTCCAGGAGACCTGACACCTGGCCTCTGAGGGCACTGGGTAGCACTCATCTGTTTGTACGCCACACCGAGACACATGCACACACATAAATAAAAACAAATCTTTAAAAACATGTCACATTAGCTGGAGATTTTTCTCTGTGGTTAAGAGCGCTGGGTGCTCTTGCAGAGGGACTTGGGTTTAATTCCCAGCACCCACACGATAGTTGACAACCATCTGTAACCTCAGTTACAGGGGATCTGATGTCCTTTTCTGATCCCACAGGTACCAGGCATACTGGCGGTGCACATGCATACATGCATACAGGCAAAACATTCGTACATATAAATAATCAAGTAAATATAAAAAATTAGAATCATGTATCTTTAAGTGTTTGTGATAGAGTGTGTTTTGAAGTATTTTGATGGCCAGTGGTTCAGACTGGTGCTTCCCATTGATCCTTTCTATTGGGTTTTGATTGTCATGCAGAACTGTTCTACAGAACCTTCCTGGGCCTCAGGGGCCCTCAGGTATGAAAGTGAGAGGCTATGAAATGGGGTTGACTTCTAAGTCCAGGATCAGCCTTCCTGATGGGTTTTAATTGGAAAAGATTGTTCTCCAGAATGAAACCACTGATCTCTGGTAAAGGCATTGGCTTTGAAAGAGTTACCATGACAACCTCTGTTTTTAGGGAAGCATTTGCGTTTTATGAAAACAAAGGACTTGGCTTTGTATTCAGTTGGTCACCATGGAAGTGTGCACACTATGCAGACTTCACCGGCCCCCTTCGCTCCCTGGGGGGGGGGGGGGACTTGTTTTTCTTCTGAGATTTGGAGACTCTTTCAATCAGATGGCCATCCTCCACCTCCTTCTGGCATCTTGGACTCAGAGTAGAAGCTCGGTCAAATCCATCCCTAAATAAAGCAGGCTCTCTGTGGCTGGCCTCAGCCTTTTGACATGTGCTTACTGCTTCTTAGATACAGTCTCCAAGTCGGGGAAGAAAAAGTTTGCACACACCAACACACTCTTGATCACATCTCTGGCCAGAGTCTTTCTCTGCCCTTAGATTGTTGCTCGTTCCTTTGTCCGCTCACATTGCCAGGACAATGAGTTATCCTCTTAAGGGGTAAATGACATCTGCACTTGCAAAACACTCAGGAGATTATGTGTGGATTAAAAATCTGAAAGTGGCAGCGGCGCTGTGCTGTGCTTGAGAGGGCTGGCTCCTCCCATCACAGGTCCAAGCATAAGGCCCGTGCTGAACAACTCAGCCACCACCCAGGCCCACCCAGACTTTGAGTTGGCCCACGTCAATATCAACTGGAGTGCGGAAGGGGCCAGTCCTGCAGATCACAGAGTTGCAGGATCTCCATGACTCAGGACAACGATAGGATTTGTGAGGAGTCCCTGAGAGGGTTCAGTATTGATAGTGTAGCAGAAAGCAGAGGCCTCGAATCAGACCAAAGACTCATTCCAACGAACATATGAATGTTCTGATATTTGGGCAAAAGGGTATATATACTCTGTGGTACCCTGAAGCTTCCAAGGCCACTGTGAGTTAGGAATATGTGATGGAGAGGCAGGAAACATAGAGGAATGGAACTGAGCATACAAGGCAGAACTGGAAGAGACACAACGTGTATCCCCTCAGGTGCGAGAGGAGCAGGTCCTTACCCAGTAGGGTTGGCAGGATGGTGTGCCGTGGCCTGGAGTGTGTGCGGACTCAGTCCTACCTCTGCCCCCGCCCCGAAACAAGCTGCCTAGCTACATGATCGCCCAGGCTCTGTATAATAGCAACAGGATGTTAGAGATGAAGAATGTCCATGTACTGGATTGGACTTCTCGAAAGAGCGCCACGATTCCTGCTTCTCCCGGAGGAAATGCTGGTCTGTGGCCAGTGCTTCAGCAGAGATCCTGTTGATGTTTAGCAGAGACCAAGCAGAGGTCCTGATGCTGGAGGCTGTGAAACCAGGTAGAAGCCCAGGATCCGTGCTCCACTGACTGTAAAGGACAGGGAAGCTGCTCTTGGAGGTATAGATGCCTGCAGATGCACAGATGAGAAAGGGGACATAGAGGCTTCTGGGACACCCCCTGACCCCCAAGTAACAGCCTAGACAGAAAGCCATCAAAGAGAACTTTGAAAATTGTGATAAAGATGCTGAGTGTAGCTCTCCACGGCTGATGGCTTCTGGTGGGCATACAGGTGGAGAAGAACCCAGCTTTCCTTAGGGGGCTGACCACTGGGAGTTTGATCATGTTCCAGTGAGTATATGGACCACTGAAAATTGAGTTGTTTTGTTTTGACACACCCCCCCTCTCTTTTTCTTTTGGTGGTGGTCAGAGAGGTCAAAAGGGAGGGGAAAGAACATGGAAGGACTGGGAAGTAAGCCTGACTGGGGTCCATAATGTGGGATTCTCAAATAATCAATAAAAAGATTATGTTGAAAAAATCTGAAAAGTGACTCAGGTAGCAGAAGAAACTATTATTATGTCTCGTGTGTGTGTGTGTGTGTGTGTGTGTGTGTGTGTGTGTGTGTGTGTAGTACCCACAAAGGCCAGAAGAGGGCATCATATCCCCATCAGATCTACTGGGAACTAAACTCAGGTCCTTTGCAAGAACACTCTTAACTGTTGAGCCATCTCTTTTGCTTTTTGTTTTGTCTTGGTTTTGAGACAAAGTTTCTCTATACGACCCTGTCTGTCCTAGAACTTGCTCTGTAGACAAGGCTGGCCTTGAACTTCCAGAGATCCACTTGGCTCTGTCTCCCAAGTGCTAAAACTATAGGTATGTGCCACCACTGTCCAGCTTATTTTTTTACTATTTTATTTTATGGGCTGGATGTCCAACACCCTCTTCTGGCACCTGTGGGCACTGTACACTGCACACAAACATACAGGCAAGCACTCGTATACATAAATAAACATATACAAGACCCCTCCTAATATTTTAAAATCTACTCTGTCTGTTTTCTCCTTTAGTTTTCTCTCCATTCATTGCATTTATTTTCATTTGGCTTTATTTTATGGGCTTTGTCACTTTTTGTTCGCTTAAAACTTCACTTTTTTTTTTTTTTTTTTTTTTGCGTGACAATGGGCACCTCTGAGAGAGAATGTGGCTCTCCTAGCTGTTAGCTAGTCTCTGTCATCCCCCAACCATCTAGCACCTAAGGATCCTGGGATGACAATTTGGGTTATTTTTAAAAATAAGCATCTTTAAGTTCCAGATTTGGAATTTTTAAAAATTATCCTCTCGCAGGCAATTTTTAGCTTTACTACGTTGGCACGCGTTGTGGTGGAATTCGACATTCTCCACCTGTGGCGAGTCCATTATTTCCGTGACTGAGTTGATTACGCACAAGCTGGAAAGTTGCGTGGGCCTGGCAGTCAGCCCCTTTACAGGAACTCGTTTGTTTTCCCACATGAACCTATTATAAATGGAGACCTTCATGCTGAAGTATGTCACTGTGATTTTTTTTCCTTCAGACATTTATTCCTTGGTTTCTTCTATTTTGCTTAATATACTTTAGGTTTGATAATTGGCACTTATGTGGCATGGACTCAACCACTTTCTCTGGGAAGCGTTGCTTCTGGTTGCTGATAACTTGGCCTAAAGCCATATCACACATAACTGTGGGGGTTTCCTTGCTGGCGGCTGCCATTTGTTCATTCATTCATTCATTCATTCATTCACTCATTCATGTGTCTGCCACGCTCCAGTCACTACACTTGGTTCTGGGGATAAAATGCTGACCAGAACCACTACAGTCTCTGTGTCCACAGAGCCTCTTGGAAGAGATGTGATCTAACATAACCTAACCTGAGACTCACATTTTCAAGCACACTCAGCCACAGTGTCACCCACATACACACCCATCCATGCACTCACACTCACTCTTGGACACACTACCCTTTAGCCTACAAGATGCAGTATCAGGAATGGCTCAGACAAAGCTGCCACTTTGGCCTTCTCTGAAGGTCGACTGATTTTATAGTCTGTGACAGTGAAAGGCCAGATCTTTTAAGTTCAGACTCCATTTTAAAGAACCTGACTTAAGTCTGAACTCAGGTAAACTAACAGGCTGGTACCTAGCAGTAGTTTCCAAGTTGCCTCCCAACAAAACCTGAGCCTAGCTCCAGTCTCTAGGCTAATCCCCAAGAAGACCAGCGACTCCAGGTTACACCCTCAACAAGACCAGCATCTCCATGTTATCTCCCCAATAAACCTGCACCCCAGGTTACAAGCCCACCCCCTGCCTAACGACCACCAATGCAGAGGGGAACAGAAATTAAGCTTATGATATGACTCCCAGCACCAGCCAATTCCACGTTAAAGGTCACTGTAGCCTTCCAATTAGATGCTTGCACACTTACCCCCCAACCCCTGATTGCTGCTTACTATAAAGCCTTGCCCGATAGATATTTGGGGCTCCCTGCCCCCACCAAAACTGTCCTGCATGATGGCAATGCATTGGAGGGGCCTGAGCTAGCTCGAATAAAATAAAGACCCTGCTGAGAACTGCATCAGATTGGCTCCTTTTTTTTTTTTTTTTTTTTTTTTTTTTTTTTTTTTTTTTTTTTTTTTTTTTTTTTTTTTGAGGGTGGCGGGATTCAACCCTTCCTTCCCTGGCACTACAATGGTCATCGTAAAATATCCAGAAAATAGAATCACCTGGGAAACAGGCATGTCAGGGGGTGGGGTGTTGCTATCTTGATTGTGTCAAACCCATCGTAGCGGGGAGAAGGACCGTTCCACACGGACTGTGGACTGGATAAAGTGCAGGGAGGGAATCCAGTACTCGTCCATCTCTTTTGGCTTGCTGACTGTGGGTGCAGTGTGAGCCACCAGGTGAGCGCTGGGAACAGACCCTAGGGCCTCTGCAAGAGCAAAAGTGCTCTTAACTGGAGCCATCCCTCCGGCCCAGGGAATGCTGTGTTTCGATCAAATTCCTCCCCTCTGCCCCTCAGCAGATTCTCCTCCCAACTTCATGTGTTCTTTTTAAAATTTTTAGTTTAATTTAATTGAATCACCATTGAGTCCAAATGGGGCTGCCTATAAAGCCCACGAGTAATAGTTCTTTGGAAAAACTTAGAGCTAGGTATGATGGCTCACACTGTAACCCCAATGACTCCCATGTATACGTGTTTCTGTGTGTGTGTTGGTGTGTATAAGTGTGTGTACTATATATGTTTATGTGTGCATGTGTGTTTGTGTATGTGTATATTTATATACGTGCTTGTATGCGTGTGATTTGTACTTGTTTATGTGTGTTTGTGTGGTATGTGTATGTGGCATGTGTATGGTGTATATGTTTGTGGTGTGTGTGGTTTCTGTATGGCATGTGTTTGGTGCATGTGTGTGTATGTGTATGGTGTGCACATATCTATGTGTGTGGTGTGTGTATGTTTTATGTATGGTGTGTTTGGTACATACATATGTATAGCGTGCACAAACCCACGTGTGTGGTGAGTGTATATGTATGTGTGGGTATGTGTATGATTTATGTGTATGTATAGTGTGCATGTACGTATGTGTTTGTGATATATGGGGAGTGTGTGTGTGTGTGTGTGTGTGTGTGTGTGTGTTGTGTCTACCCAGGAAGTCTCTCATACAAGCATACAGCAGTTGTAGGTATTTTCCTCCTGCATATCTCCAGCAGGCCCTAGCATCTGAGCTGACCTTGGGGACACTGTGTGCACTTGAAGGACACAGACTCAGCTCTGGCTGCCACCTCTGCAGCTTCACCTTGTAGTCAATGGACTGAAAGCATTGGCAAAGGGTACTCAGAGAGTGGGGGAAGCTCTCTTCAAGGTTTCCCATTCTGCTTAATTTTAACAAATAGAATATATATCAGCTAATGAATATTTTAGTCTTTCACGTATGAACCGAGAATGTAATTATGGATTTGATTTTGCCGACTGTTTCTGCCTGCGGTAGTCAGAGATCACAAATCGCATTAAATGAAAGGTGAACCCCATTACGGTATCAGGAAAATGGAGCTTAATAACTTTTTATAATTATGGGGCAAATCTATGCAAATTGCCATTTTTTTATCAGGCAATTTTCCATCTTCTTCTCGGTGCTAATAGTCCATTAGACTTGTGGCAGCGGAGCCCGTGGTAGGAGAGTACTCCAGCTTTTTTTCTGGATTGTTCTTCGTAATAAAGGCACGGGGTTGGGGGTAGAATAGTCATGGGCTGGGCTGACTTCTTGTTTTCAAGCTTTTTAAAACTAACAAGATTTGAATCCAGTGTCAGTCATTCAGCTGAGACTCTAGATTTGGTTTATACTATCATATATAGAGAATTACCAGAAGCCAGGTTCAAAGCATTGTTTTGAATCAAAGAGGGCCTCACTATGCACCCCAGGCTTGCCTGGGGTTTGGTATGTAAACCAGGCTGGCCTTGAACTCACAGAGATCTGCCTGCTCCGGCTTCCCAAGTGCTTGTGTCTTAGGGTTTCTATTGCTGCAATGAAACACCATGAGTAAAAGTTGGGCAGGAAACAGTTTGTTTGGCTCACACTTCCACACCGTAGTTCATCATTGAAGGAAGTCAGTACAGGAACTCAAACAGGGCAGGAACCTGGAGGCAGGAGCAGAGGCCATGGGGGGCCACTCCTTACTGGCTTGCTCCTCATGGCTCACTCAGCTTGCTTTCTTATAGAACCCAGGACCACCAGCCCAAGGATGGCACCACAATGGGCTGCACCTTCCCCCACAAATCATTAATTAAGAAAACTAAGGCTTGCCTTGTGGCTTGATTTTTTGGAGGCATTGTCTTCATTGGAGTTCCCCTTCTCTGATGGCTCCGGCCAGCACAGCATGGGCCAGCACAGCATGGGCCAGCACATCCTGCTTTGTCTTGTTTTGAGAGATGATTTCACCCTCTAGCCCCAGGTTGGCCTGGAAATCACGGGAATCCTCCTGCCTCAGCCTCCCAAGTGCTAGGATTATAAAGGTGAAGCCTGGCTAGAGTCATCAGTTTTGCAGTGATTTGTTTTGAAAGGTTTATTTTTATTTTTAATTATTGGGAGGGGGTGTGTGCAAAGTGAGTACAGTACCCAGAAGAGGCCAGAAGAGGGCGCCAGATTCCCCAGGGCCTGGAGTCATAGAATGAACTGTATGATGTGGGCACTAAGAACTGACCTGCAAGAGCAGTGTATGCTCTTAACTGTTGACCCACTTCTCCAGCCTTGATCATTATTATTTTGTGGTTGTTTTATCAAATGTTTTCTTACTCTCTGCACCACTATTCTGAAGGCTTCACAGTTTAACACAGTGGCTTGTAAAAAATGATTTTATAGTTATGTGTTTTGCCTGCATGCACATATATGACCACATGTGTATCTAACGCCCTTGGATGTCAGAAGAGGGTGTCAGGTCCCCCAGAACTGGAGTTAAAGGCAGTCATGAGCTGTCTTCGGAGGGCTGGGAATCAAGCACAGATGCTCTGGAAGAGCGTGCCTCCTTTAGCACCCTGCATTCAAATCTAAGAGGGTGCTGTCTCTCTTCTTAATGATCCTCCTGTTGCCTCATACAGATTCATGCTGAAATTCTTCTCTGTGCTTCAAGTTGGGATCCCAGTAGGCACATGGGTGGAGGCCCCTAAGGTGGGTGAGTTCCTCAGGCTTCAGTTGGCAGTGGGGGTGCCTCCTGCTGCTGCTGACACCAGACGTGCAGAGAAGGCAGCCTGTGGGCTCCTTGGATTCTCTGGACACATGAAGAGACATAGGATACAGAACGGAGGGTTCTGGCAGCAGGGTGGATAAGGGTGGTGATGTTCAAAACAGTTACGAGTCCTTGCTAGAACAGTTCAGAATGTATGTCAACCTGGAGTGTGTGAAAACACCCTCACTTCAGAAATGAGAAGGGCTTTGTGGACATAATTAAGAACCTGGGGCCTGGAGGGATGGCTCAGGGGTTAAGAGAACCTGCTGCTTTCCCAGAGGACTAAGTTTGGTTCCTGGTAACAACATTGGGTACCCCAAACCCACCTGCAACTCCAGCTTTAGGGGAGTTTGATGCCTTCTTCTGGATGATTGGGGACCTGCACTCACAAGTACACACATGCATGCACACAGGCACGGGCAAACACAAGCACATGCGTGTGCTTGCACACACACACACACAAAATTAAAAACAAAATAAAATTTTTAAAGAAAAAACTTGAGACATTTCTAGATGATTCTAGGACCTTCCAGAGGAAAGTATAGAAAAATCTAAGACATATGTAAAGTCTTTTTGTATGTCTTTATGTAAAGACATAAAGATGGAGAAAAGAATTGAAGCTATGTAGCCGTAAGCCAAGAACCACAGGAGACAAGAAAGTGTGAAGTTTCCAGAAATAGAGAAAGAAAATCCACACCTATGTCAAAGATTCTACAAGGCTCATTGACTATTAGAATTGTGGAGAGTTGGACTATTGCAGATCCAGAGCCAAATGCCTGTGGGCTGTCTTTAAACACCCTTCCTAGTCATTTCTCTCTCCTGCCTCTGTGTCTGACCTAATATCTTTTTAACTCTTGGATAAAATCTTTTAGAATGTACCAACAAGATCACTAGCTTCCACCCACCCGAAAGCCCAGACTGTGACAAGCATTCATCAGACAGTGGTATCTGCTGCAACTGGACGTACAGGAAAATAAAAACAGAACAAGCAAAGCTACCAGGTGCTGAGCTGCTGTCGGGGCAGCAAATTGCTGATAGAGGGAGGCAGAATCATGAGAGGAAGGACGGGATGAGCCCTCCCACTTCTGTGTTGAGTGGCACCTGCAATCACTGAAGATGGATTTGCTTCTTTGTTGAAGTGAGAAAGTGTTTCAAAACAGGCACACAGAAGAAAACAAACATTGATACATGTTTCAGCCATGCCTGGGGTAGACACTTTATAGCAAAGGGTAAAAGGGGGAACCACAGAAGCCAACCTCCATGTTAGGAAGTGTCAGAACTGTGTTAATAATAGCAATAAATATTTATTAGGTGTTTAGTCTGCTCAGTGCTGTTCTAAAAGCTTTAAATTATTAACTAATTTAATCCTTTCAAAAACTCCACGGGATAAGACTGCTGACTCAATCTATTTACAGATGACACATAGACGACTTGCCCAAGGTTATGCTTTGGGCAAGCACTGACACCAGGCAGAATGGTTCTATTGTGGGCTTTTCCACCAAGCCTCTCAGGACATTAAAACATAATAGAAAATGGGTTTGGAGAGATGGCCCAGTGTTAAGACACATATTAACCTCACAGGGGATTTGAGCTTAATTCTTTGCCCACATGTTCAACAATAGCATAACCTCCTCTAACTTCAAGGGGGAATCCTATGCCCCCTGCTGGCCTCCAAGGACACTACACTCATATATGAATACACATAAAACTAAAAACAAAAATAGATACAAAAAAGAATAGCAGAAAACAAATAATACAATAACTGAATGTCTTCCTGCCTCATCCTCAGTGGTGCTGGGATTTAGACTTGGTTCCCACCACTCCTTGCTGTTACAGAAATTTCCCAGCTACCCCTGATGCACAGTTTACCCCATAACAACATCCTCCACCACAGAAGCACATCACTATGGGAGGAGGTGGCATGGACAACATAAGCTTCCATGTTCTCCTTCATTCAGGTTCCCTCATGATATGACTGTCTATGCATCATCATGATTGGAGGCAGAATGTTCCCTACTTCAAAAGTCGTCCTTGTTGGATCTATGAGATGGCTCACTACATAAAGGGACTTGCTGCCCAGGCTGACGATCTGAGTTCCATCTCAAGGTAGCTCTAGTATCAGAGTCTTCATTGCAGCTCAGCTTGGTTTAGTCTAAAAAGGACTCTCAGCTTTTATTACTAACCCTGGCAGGAAGAGACCTAGCACTGATCAGTTTCAGGGACTTCCTAGCTATTCTGAGTTGGTTTCTTTCTGGCTTTAGTTATTTTCTGGCTTTAGGAGCTTTCCTGCAGGACTGAATATTTCAATCAGAGGTAACTGTTACAAAATAGGCACACATGTGAAGTCAGAGGAAAACTTGTAGTATGTGTTCTCTTCCATGGTGGGTCCCAGGATTAACCCCTGTATAGTCCCCAGTCCCTGCTGCCAACACAAGCCTTTACCCACCGAGCCATTCTAATGGCTGTGAGTGATATAGCTCCTTTGCTATTTAATTTGTAAATTCCTGGTGGGATGTAATTACCTTAATCACAGACTTGAGTTCAAGTCTTACCATAAGGAAATCTCATCTGGCTAAGGTGTATCAGCAGTCTTCTCACGTCTTTCTAAGCCCCTTTCCCCCCTCAGTCAGAGATTGCAGACTGGGTTGTTGACAAAACAGCACTCACAATCTGCCACTGCAACCCCTGCCCTGGGTCAGCCAGGATCAAGACTCGGAGAGTTACAGTCACCTTTCTTTCTTTCTTTCTTTCTTTCTTTCTTTCTTTCTTTCTTTCTTTCCTTTTCTTTTCTTTTCTTCTTCTTCTTTTTTTTTTTTTTTTGTTTTTGTTTGTTTGTTTGTTTTTCGAGACAGAATTTCTCTGTGTAGCCCTGGCTGTCCTGGAACTCACTCTGTAGACCAGGCTGGCCTCGAACTCAGAAATCCACCTGCCTCTGCCTCCCAAGTGCTGGGATTATCTTTGCCAAATCCACAGCCTCGAAAGGTTTCCTGTCTCCTGGCTGAAGTCTGTCTCCTGGCTGAAGTCTTCTCTTCCAGAAGACACAAACTGAGCAAACCATTCCCTGGTAACAAGATGCCTTGGCTGAACTTGAATAAAGCTTAGCTTCTACAACTGACAACCACATGGGGATATGGCCAGGGTCCTGGCGCACACACCCTCCCTGCCCCCCGTGACGTGATTGGCTGAGCTGGGGCAGACATATACCTTGCCACATGATGTGATTGGTGGAGCTGGGCTGGCCACAGCTGTTCTCAGCTGCCCATGCCTGGAGGCTGAGCTGGGAGTTAAGGTGGGAAGACAAGGTTTTGCTTCTTCTTCTTCCTTTTTTTTTTTTTTTTTTTTTTTAGATTTATTTATTTTATATATGTGAGTACACTGTAGCTGTCTTCAGACACACCAGAAGAGGGCATCAGATCCCATTACAGATGGTTGTGAGCCACCATGTGGTTGCTAGGAATTGAACTCAGGATCTCTGGAAGAGCAGTCAGTGCTCTTAACCACTGAGCCACCTCTCCAGCCTACAAGGTTTTGCTTCTGATGCCACAGACTCTTGCTGTTTTAAAACCAAATTTTCATTTACTTTATTAAATTATGGTTCGTTATTTGCTATAAGCATTATGTTTTAGAAATATTTCCCGGTAAGGCTTGCTTCACTTTGCAGGCCCACAGATTTACACATTGACTGTGAAAGCGAGATTCTGGGAGCTCTCTTCATAATGGATGCACTGTCAACAATACATGGGTTCTCCCCAAACAAATGCCCTGATTAAATGGGCCAAAGGCAAGATATTAGTATTATAAAATTATAAAATAGTAAATCCACAGTCTCCTCCTGTGATCCCTGTGGGGGTGTGTGTGAGGAGAGAGAGAGAGAGAGAGAGAGAGAGAGAGAGAGAGAGAGAGAGAGAGAGGAAGAAGAAGGAGGAAGAAGGAAGAGGAGGAGGAGGAAGAAGAGGAGGAGGAAGAGGAAGAAGAAGAAGAAGAGGAGGAGTAGGAGGAGGAATAGGAGGAGGAGGAGGAGGGGGGGAGAGGTTCTCAGAGTTACTTTACTTAGCTAAATCCACACCTGCTTAAGGAATAGAAATGTTTTTAAAGAAAAAGAATACGGTCACTCCCAGCACGGAACACTGGTTCCTTCCGGTCTGGGCCAGAGCACTGAGCAGATCTTGGGTGGCAGCTCTGCCTCCAACATCCAAGAACCCAGAGGAAGCAGGGATCTCAGATCTGAGGCCTGGATCAGACCTCTGCCAGGTCTGCTGTTGTGTGGACCCCGGATTCCACCTGAGACATACTGGAAGGTCCACTCAATCCAGAGCCACAGAGGAACAAATGAACTCAGAGCTTCAGACAACATATCCTGAGATATTCTAGAGGAGACACTGCACCCAGAACAGCAGACACCTAGCTGGACTACTACCTTGGAGGCACCATATCCTGAGGCATCCTAGAGGTACCACTGTAATCAGTGCAGCTGGAAAAGATCACAGAGACATCTGGACCCCTAGGAGATCAGACACAAGCTAGATAACTAGAAAGACAGGCTTCAGTCAGAGACAGCAAGTACAGGCAGCACTAGAGTTAACCAGATGGCAAAAGGCAAGAGCAAGAATGTAAGCAACAGAAACCAAAGTTACATGGCATCATCAGAACCCAGCTCCCCCATCAGAGCAAGCCCTGAACACCCCATCACACCAGAGAAGCAGGAATCAGAATTAAAATCACTTCTCATGATGATGATAGAGGGCTTTAAGAAAGACATAAATAACACTCTCAAAGAACTTAAGGAGAGCACTGGTAGACAGATAGAAACCCTTAAAGAGGAAACACAAAAATCCCTTAAGGAATTTCAAGAAAATGCAACCAAACGGGAAAAGGAATTAAACAGAACCATGCAGGATCTAAAAATGGAAGTAGAAACAATAAAGAAATCACAAAGGGACAATACCCTGGAGATAGAAAACCTAAAAAAAAAGATCAGGAGTCATAGACACAAGTATCACCAACAGAATACAAGAGATGGAAGAGAGAATCTCATGTGCAGAAGATACCATGGAAAACATTGACACAACTGTCAAAGAAAATGCAAAATACAAAAAGCTACTAACCCAAAATATACAAGAAATCCAAGACACAATGAGAAGGCCAAACCTAAGGATAATAGATATAGATGAGGGGGAAGACTCCCAACTAAAAGGACCAGTAAATATCCTCAACAAAATTATAGAGGAAAACTTCCCTAACCTAAAGAAAGAGATGTCCATAAATATACAAGAAGCTTACAGAACTCCAAATAGTTTAGACCAGAAAAGAAATACTTCCCGCCATATAATAGTCAAAACATCAAATGTACAAAACAAAGAAAAAATACTAAAAGCAGTAAGGGAAAAAGGCAAAGTAACATATAAAGGCAGACCTATAAGAATTACACCAGACTTCTCACCAGAGACCATAAAAGCCAGAAGATCCTGGACCGATATCATACAGACCCTAAGAGAACACAAATGCCAGCCCAGACTACTATACCCAGCAAATCTGTCAATCATTATTGATGGAGAAACCAAAATATTCCATGACAAATCCAAATTTACACAGTATCTCAACACAAATCCAGCACTTGAAAGAATAATTGGTGGAAAACTCCAACACAAGGAGGGAAACTACAACCTAGAAAAAGCAAGAAAGTAATCTTCCAAAAACCCCAAAAGAAGATAGTTACACAAACATATCTCCACGGAAGTTAGTCCAAAAGCTTGGATTAGCGAAGACTCAATCCACAGACCACATGAAGCTCATGAAGAAGGACGACCAAGAGGGGATGCCTCAGTTCTACTAAGAACGAGAAACAAAAATGCTCAAGGGAGCAAATAGGGAAACAAAACATGGAACAGAAACTGAAGGAGGGGCCATCAGGAGACCTTTCCACCTGGGTATTCACCCCATGTACAGCCACCGAATCTAAACACTGTTGTGGATGGCTGGAAGTGCATAATGTGAGGAACATGATATAGCTGTCTCCTTAGAGGTCTGTCAAAGACTAAAACACTCAGAGGACAATGTTCACAATTAACCACTGATATGATCAGGGGTTTCCCAATGGAGAACTTAGTGAGAGGACTGAAGGAGCAGAAAGGGTTATTGACCCCAGGTGGAAAGCAACAATACCAAACAACCAGAGCTTCCCCCCCCCCGGGGTCTAAACCACCAGCCTGGGAACACATAGGGAGGGACCCAAGACTCCAGAGGTATATGTAGGGGAGAATGGCCCCGTCGGACATAGGTGGGAGAGGAGTTTCTTGGTCCCATAAAAAAAATGAATGAAAAATGAATGAATGAACACACAGTGGGGGGGGGGGATGTGAGGGCGGGGAGGGGATAGTGAGGGGGTAGGTGTGGTCACTGCCTCATAGAAGCATGAGGAGGGGGATGGGATAGGTTTCTGGGTGGTGGGAGGAAGTAGGCTAAGGGGATAAAATCTGAAATGTAAATACTACAACCAATTTTAAGAAGCGGGGAAAAAAAAAGTCTTCAGAACCAACATCTTTAAAAAAAAAATGTCAGGCCCCTGGGGGTGGGAAATTTTTTTTTCTTGATACTAAAACTTGTTCTGAGAATTGTATATTGCAGAATACACAGCCTTGGTGTATCTACTCATCAAGCATACTGAGCAGACCTGCCCAAACCTCTGATGTCCTGGAATTCCATCTGGATTCAGTGAAGACACAGCATCAGAGGCTTATCAACTTACTCTCCCCCCCACCCCTCTTCTAAAATCTCAATGCCCTTAATCAGCTTGAAGAAGTTAAAGAAGAGTCAGCGCCCCTATTCCCTGAGCTTGGGGACTAATGTGGTTAATAATGGTCTGTCTTTCTAGGGAAAAGTAGTGGTTTTGTTGGAACAGGGGGGATTAGCTAGGACTTACTGCATAGCCATAACCTACTGGTAGAAATCTGTATAATTATTATCAAGATGAAGTTATAAATTCTTAAATGGTAAAAAAAAAAAAAAAAAAAAAAAAAAAAGTGGCCAGTAGGGGCTGAAGAGATTAGTGGTTAAGAGTGGCTACTTTTCTTGCAGAGGACTGAAGGTGGGTCTCCAACGCTCAGATCTGGTGGCTTACAATCACCTGTAATTCCAGCTTCAGGAGATCTGGCACCCTCTTCTGGACTCCACAGGCACATGCACTCACACACAGACAAACACAGACATAGATTAGATAACACACACACACACACACACACACACACACACACACACACACACACTTGAAATTTTAAAACACCTATAGTGGGCTGGACCCTCCGACTCACCTGACCAGCCATCAGTCATGAAAATGCCCTACATGTCTGCTTGCAGGCCAATCTGACGGAGGCATTTTCTCACTTGAGGTTCCCTCTTCTCTTGTATCTAGGTTTGCATCAATTTGACAAAACCCAACTGGCACAACTACTCTGCCCCAGGGACGGATGGGAAAAACGGTTTCCTTTCCTTCTTTAAACAAGTTTTAAATGGCCGTCTTGACATCCTTGCTGAATTTGACATTTGGCAATCTTACAGGCCATCTCCGCTGCCTGCATTTTCTCAGCCTATGGGATGGATGCACATTCCTGGGCCTTCTCACGTCTTATAATTTTTAAAAATAAATACATTCTGTCATTACTCCTGCCACTGTTGCATATTTAGAGGCTGTCGGCTTGAGCGACTGTATATTTTTAGTGGAATTTTCATATGCATGCAGTCCTTCGGAAAGTGCAGCTCAGCCTCTTTGACAGGCAGTGGGAAGGGTGAGCTCGTTTGTCAGGCAACACGGTCCCTGTTCTCATTCTGCTCCTCTCTGTGGGAGGAGCCCATTGGCCCCTCCCCCGATCTTTGTCAGATCGTGAGGAATTAGTACAACAGTTTTGCAGCCGCGTTTGAGCAATCTTCCTTAGTTTTCACAGCTATTTCAAACTTTCACAATTTCTCGTTTTTAATTTAAAATTTTTTGAGAACTTCATACATGAGTACTATGTTTACATCACATCTCCACCCTTCTCTCCCTCTCCAATTCACTACTCCCTCTCCAATCCATGGCTTCTATCATCATCATCATCATCATCATCATCATCATCATCATCATCCTCCCTAGTACATGTATTTGTAGATATATGTGTGTGTGCACACACACACAAGTAGAAATAAAATAAGTTTAAAGAAGAAAGAAATCCATACTCATGGGGACCTGGGCTTTGCTCCTGCCATGTCTTCACAGAGAGAATGTGGTTAGATGTCTGCTCATATCAGATCAAAAGACAAAGAAGTCAACTACTGGAAATATGACATCAACTTCGTGGAATCTAAGGTGAAGCATGTCTGAGACTCACAAGTGGGTCCATGGCACAAGTTTCTTCTTCTTGACTCATGGAAATGATCGTCTTTCATTGCTACTTGAAAAAAAGAAAAAAGATTTATGTTTGTGTGTGTCTGCCATGTGTGTGCAGGTGTCAGCTGAGGCCAGAAGAGGGCGCCAGATTCCTAAAGCTGGACAGACAGGCTGCGTGCTCCCAGTGTTGGTGCTGGAACTTAACTCTGGTCCTCTGCAAAAAACCCTCTGTGCATCTCTGAGCCATGAGGCATCTCTGCAGGCCCCACCCCAACTGCTGCATTTTTGTACTTGTTTCACTGCAGGCTACAGGCGACTTTGCCTGAGTGGCACTCACACACCAGGTTGACTCTATAATTCCCGATGCTACTGGAGACTAATTGGGGTTCTATGAAACACAGGGGTTTTTGTTGTTATTGTTGTTGTTTGGTTGGTTTTTTTTTGTTTTTTGTTTTTTGTTTTTTTTTAACTGCTGGGCCTGGAAACCAAGCTTTGTGTATGCTAAGCAAGTGGAACGAGCTCACTGGAATTTCGAAACTAGGTCTCACTATGTTGCACAGGTTGGCTTGGAACTTAAGTCTTTCTACCTCAGCTTCTTCAGTTCTGGGATTACAGGTGTGCACACCAGGGCTGACTCTGTTTCCAGTTTTTGTTGTTTGTAGTTGTTAAGCATACAGGGGCTTTTGTTTTGTTTTGTTTTGTTTTCTGAGACAGGGTCTCCCCATATAGTCCTGGCTGGCCTAGACTTCATTATACAGATGAACCAGCCCGGCACTCAGATCCACCTGGTTCTGCCTCTGGTGGGATTAAAGGTGTGTGCCACCACAACCACCAACAGTTTTGAATCTTGTGCTCTCTTAGTCTCGCACTTTAATACAGCAGCTGAAGAAAACTCCTAACACAGCATGCAAGGATGTATGTTTTGGAGAGTGACTTAGGTCAATATCACTAACTGGCTGGAGAAATCTGCCCTTCCTCCATGCTTTTGTCCAGCCTCTGTGTAGTGTCTGTGGCCTTACTACCCTGTCTCTTTCCCATCTGCTTCTTTTTTTTTTTTTTTTTTTTTTTTTTGCTCTGGGGGTTGACAATGTCCATCTACCTGGAAACTTATTCCCTCACCTTGTCACTTGGTGGGCTTCAGTTGTCGCCTCAAACATTACCTGACGCACCATCTCAGACACCGGATCAGATGTTCCCTCAGCACTTCTGCTTTTTTTAAACTTCTGGCTTTCCTTGTACTATTCTTACGCAGCGTATGATATTAAACTCAGCAAGAATATCATACAGCGGAAATTATTTGCACTGTCCAGTGATGAGAACCCTAAACCTACTGGGCACAAGCATCAGTTGAGCTGAGCATGGTGACACACACCTGGGGTCCTAGCACTCAGGAGGGTGCGGATGAAGGGTCATGAGTTCCAAGCCAATCTGGACTACGCAGAGAGACCCTGTGTCAAACAAACAAACAAACAAACAAACAAACAAACAAACCATGGCCAAACAAAATGCTCTGGAAAAAAAGGAAGAGAGACCAATGTATGAATTTAATCAACTGGAACACCAGATTAAATGTTATCTGAAGGTCTGATAGTTTAAATGTGCTCAAAACCTGCACGGATGGTGTAAGCCAACCTGGGCTAGGTTTTCTGTAACAGAGTATGAGCCCCCAAGCTGGTACTTCTTAAAGGTCATGGTAATTGATTTTTAAATTTTTACAGTTCTAGGGATGGAACTCAGGGCAAGAACAATCTAGGCAGGGGCTCTACCACTGAGCCACGCCCCCAGCCCCTCACTGGGGGATTCTAGGCAGGGGCTCTACCACTGAGCCACGCCCTCAGCCTCTCACTGGAGGACTGCTCACAAAGACAGAAGACTACCATACACAGGGCTTTCCCCAATATGGCTGCACTGACTGTTACCCCCAGTTCCCATAGTACCCCAGCCACGGAGGGAGGCCCAGTGTGAGATCAGGTGTTGGAAAAGCCACACATCATTGAGCTCTAAATGAGCTCAGCTTATGTAAATAATCTTAGTAGCAATAATAAGACAGATAATTGTTCACAGGTGCCATTTCCTGGGGAAAAAAAACCCCACCTTTTCTTCTGAGAGAAAATGCTAATAGTTTCATTCAATTTATGAGTCTTAATTAGCACACTGCTGTTCTAATTATTGTGCAGGGCCTGAAATTTTTCCTGCACCCCCTTCCCTCTCCCACACAGGCACGCTCAATCAGCCGCTTCTCTCCTTTATGAATATGCACTACTGAGCATGTGCAAACATCTGCGCACGTCAATCACCAGCACAAGTGAGGGTGGTCTGAAAGAAAGCTGTCAGTCTTGTCTCTGTCGGTGGCCTGTTCCCAATGTCCTTTCTCTTTCCCTTTCTCTTCTTGTGCTTATACACGGGCACAAATGTGTCTTGATTTTATTTTTAAGATGTATTTATTTTTACGTGTCTGTGCTTCACTTCTGTGCCTGCTGCCTTCGGAGGACAGAGAGGGTGCCGGATGCCCTGGAACTGGAGTCACAGATAGTTGTGAATAGTCATGTGGGTGTTGAGAATCCTCAGGTCCTCCGGAAGAGCAGCCGATGCTCTTAACCACTGAACCATCTCTCCAGCTCCACAAATGTTATCTTTCCTGGCAATATAAATATAAATCTTGAGACAAACTCAACTGTTCAGATTATCCCATTCTGTGCCCAATGTCGTTTTGTTGGGAAGATGTTTCCCTCTCCCTCCCTCCCTCCCTCTCTCTCTCTCTCCCTCCCTCCCTCCCTCTCTGTGTCTGCTTGATTTTTAATGACTGCTGTGACTGGGCAGCCAGCATCCCAGCAATCTCCTAGCTCCTCCTCCTTCCATCTTGCTGTAGGAATTCTGGGATTATAGATGCACACCAATGCTTATGGCCTTTCGAGGTTTTAAATTATGTATCTGTGAGCATATATGCACTGCCATCCAGGTGTCCTCAGAGTCCAGAAGAGGAAGTTGGAGTGGTTATGAGTTGCCATATGGATGGTGGAAATTAAATTTGGGTCCTCTGTAAGAGCAGCCAGTGCTTTAACCACTGAGCCGTCTCCCAGCCCCTGCATCTGGCTTTTTAGATGGGTTCTAGGGACCAAAGCTGGGTGTTCATGCTTGTCTGGTAGTACTTTTTACACACTGAGCCATCACCTTGGCTGCCATTTTTTGTTTGTTTATTGATGGTGAAGAGCACTGGCTGTTCTTTCAGAGGTTTGTTTCCCATCACCCACATAGATGCTCAATTCCAGGAGATCTGATGCCTACTTCTGGCTTCTATGGGCAACCATGTAGTATAAAAACACACATACACATAAAACAGATCTTTAAAAATGTTTTTATACAACTAGGTATAGTGGTACAGACTCATAGTCCGGGGTTTTGGAAGGCTGAAGCAGAAGAATCCTAAGTTTGAGGACAGTTTGGGCTTTATAGCAAGATATGGGGGAGGGGAGAAAGGAGAAGATAGTAGGGGCTGGGAAGAGGGAGGGGGGCAGACAGACAGATGAGGGAAAGAGGGAGAGAGAGCATAACAGAACAGGACCTATTAGCAGAGATCTCCACCTTCTCCAATTTGACCTTCGAAGCAACAGAAGACACCACAGATTATTGAAAAGAGCTTTATTTAGTATATAATCTCCACACAATTCAGTACAACAAATTATAAACGCTCTTTGTAAGGTTTTCCCCAACAGATCCCACACACAGGCAATGCCCCTACCTGATAACAGGCCAGCTCTGTACCTCTGAGCCGCCTGCCCAGCTTCCGGCTTAGATGTTAGAGCGGTAGGATGAGCACAGAGAGACTTCTATGAAGGAATTGAAGCTCACACATCGCCTTCATTTTAATCCCTCTGATACCTAATCATTTTTCTGATCACATTTTTATTTAAAAATAAAGGTCTTCCTTTTATTTTTTACTTATTTGTATATGAAGAAGGCTGGGTCCCTTGGAGCCAGAGTTATAGGCAGTTGTGAACTGACACACATGGGTGCTGAGAACAAGTGATAGACACACGTAACCACTGAACTGCCTTTGCAGACACGAGCAAGTTAAATTTAAAAGCAATTTTGATGAGTAACCTGCCTTGTCAAAGCATTTGATTTAAGATTTTTGCAAAATTCTCTCTTTTTCTGTCTGTCTGCTGCAGTGCTGGGATAAAGCCTAGGGTTTGTTCAATGCCAGGCACACATTCTTCTCTTGTCACACCCATGGCCCTCTTGTGGCTGGGGCTCTAAAGTCACCATCAGCAGCAGAAGGTGCACCCAGACATCAGAGGTGGGCTACCACTGACTGGAGCATGGTACCAGGAAACACAAGGCAGCAGCTGCCTGCCGAATTGCGGCAGGCGGCTCCCAAGAGGGCTGGAGACTCGAGACTCCGAGGAGTCAGAAGTGGAGTTAAGAGCACTTCTGTTGTACTTAGAGGTTCTTCGGGGAACTCAGAAGCAAAGCCTAGTGCTTGATCTATCCAGAGCCACAACTGAACACTATTACCAACAGTCCCCAGGGCCCACACAGCACCAAGTGAGGGCTACAGGCACTGGCTTCTGCTTGCACAGTGTGGGGACTATGGCCAAGGGTGGATCTGTTTTTCGCCTGTGTGCTCAAAGACGAGGTCATAAGCTGGACTCCTCACCAGAGCTAAAATGATCAAACATGATTTGCTGAAAGATTTGGTTACCGAGAGCGTCAGGGGCCGTGTTGTCTGCTTCTGTGAAAGGCTGCCTGGCAGGCAGAGTCAGGGCAGCTCAGGGTCTGTGGCAGACTTCCTGGCCTGCTGATGCATGGAATAAGAAGGGATACACTTGAGGCTCAGGGCCAGGGGCTGAATGTTCTGTTAAACTTATAGAAAAGAACAGGGAGGCCTCCTGACAGGAACAGATATCCTGTGTGTACGTCAGCCACTGTTTCTGCTAGCTTGTGACTTTGTTTCCCATGCCACTGTAAAGTATAAAAAGGCCAAGAAAAGTAAACTTGAGACTGACATGGTATTGACCTGCAGCCCTCCCGATTCTAACTTTTGTCTGTGAGTCTTCTTCCCGTCTTTCCTATAATCATCCTCACTCTCACCTCAGAGGACCGTTTCACCGGCAGGCCCCTGTACAGGTGGCGCTCACACAGGGACGCTCTCAGAGTTTGGGGATCAAGTGGTGGACAGCACAGACAAAGCAAAAGCTTGGAAAAGGTAAAAGCACAGTGAGACTCTCTTGGGAGTAAAGACAGGAAAATGCAGAGCTCAGAAAAAGTAAAAGACATAAGAAAAAGAAAAAATAAACAAAAATGGGAAATGGAACGGCCCTGTGCTTTTTGTACAAATCCTCAATAAAAAGCTTCACATTTGTGGGGCCGGAGCAGGGCAACAGCAATTACATAGCTCTTTAGATTTTGTACAGAAGGTTTGCCCTTGGTTTGCTCAGGAAGGTAACAGTATATTTAGCTGCGGCTGCTTATGTTCTGTTAACTTGGGTCCCCCAAAGTGTTTGCGTTAGAATCCAAATGTAAGACACTGAGGGACCCTGCCCTCAGCTGGATCTGATTGGTAAATAAAGTTGCCAGCAGCCAATGGCTGGTCAAGGTAGACAGGGGCGGAACCTTTAAGATTCCCAGGTTAGGGACTCAGGGAGAGAGGAAGGAGATCCATGATGCACAGAAGGGTGGAGGAGGGGAGACACCATGTCTGAGAAGGTGCAGGACAGACCGCATACCTGCTAGAGTGGAGAGGGGACAGGTCAGGCGGGGGAGAGCAACCCCAAGAGGGCTGCCTGCCTGTGTCCAGGGCTGCAAAGATGGAATACAGAATTTAGTAATAACTTGGGAATATCGGAGGGAGGTGAATTAGCCACATGGAGGTTAGGAAGTGGCCCAGCCACTGAGCTGTTTTAGGCATATCAAAATATAAAGGCTGTGAGTGTGTTTCATTTGGGCACCCGGAACACTGGGGCGGGTCATGAGGAAGTGCCACCGACGGGATCAATTTAAGATTTGAATTTAGCAACCTGGAAAAAAGGTTGGGGAAAGACTTCAAATCTATTATGATGTGCATGGACCAGGTAAAATGCTTGTTACCTTTAGTCTCTGACCTTGATTATTGATCGAGATAGTTTAGATCCTAGACATGAGAGGGAGAAATGGGTTACAGGGAAGCAGCACCTGGAAGCAGCACCCGTCCAGGGATGTTCTGACAGAGGAGGAAGAAGAAACTGAAGCTAAGGTGCCTGCTCTTACAGTCCAGCCTTTGTATATGGAAGCAGTGCTTGGGCTTCCCCTTGAGAAGGAGGAGGAAGAGAAAGAGGAGGAGGAGGAAGAAGAAGAGAAAGAGGAGAAGGAAGAAGATGAAGAGGAGGAGGAGGAGGAGGAGGAGACCCTTGATGCCAGAGAGACTGAGCAGGTGAAAAAGGAAGCTGCTAGGTATCATAGGGAGGAGAATTCTTTGTCACTTGTTGCCTTGGCAGAACTCAAGATTCCTTTCAAGGACAAGTTAGTTACAGAGAAAATCCAACAGCTACAAAGTGCGTTTACTTTGCTGTCTGTGCAAGTGCAAAAATTACAGGTTCAACAGGCTCAAGGGGAGATCTTGGGATCATCAGAGTGGATTCCTAAGCTGAGAGCCAGCGAAAGCTCAAGTGTCATAGCTGGACTGGACCGCCCTACAGAGGCGGAGCCACCGGTTGTAGGAGTGGTGAGAAAAGTATCTGACCCTGAAATAGGTGGCCAAAAGAGGAGAGATGTCCAGGGATCTCATTTTGCATTTCCAGCTATTGAACAGGTCGGTCCTCAAGGTAACAGAGTCAGAGTTTACCAGCCTCTTTCATTTAAACAGTTAAAGGAATTTAAATCTGCTTGTGCTCAACAGTATGGCCAGCAACCCCATTTATTCAGGTTATGAATTACTGTCCACAGAGGCCCTCCTTCCTGAGGATTGAAGACAACTGGCAGGGGCCTGCTTGTCAGGAGGATATTTTTTCTTATGGAAATCAGATTTGCTGAGCAATGTTGAAACACTGCCGGTCAAGCACAACAGACACCAATTATGTTTCAGATGCTAGCAGGGGAGGGACAGTATCGTGAGACTGCTCCACAGTTATATTCTGATCCAGCTGTTTATGAACAAGTTAATGTTGCAGCTAAGAAAGCCTGGGCAAAACTATCTTCTACAGGGAGACAGACAGGATTTAGCTAAAATCAGGCAGGGTCCAGATGTGTAGTTTCAAGATTTCGTGGCCAGGTTGCTGCTGACAGTAAGCAGAGCTATGGGGGATACCGAGGCAGTATTTTATAAGATGGATAAAGTCTAATTGTTTTAATCAAATATTTAAATATTTTTAAATATATAATTTATTTTTAAAGAAAAAATGTGTTCTAACATTGTCCTGTACATATCACAGTGTCACGGGAGAGTGCTGTGGAAGACTGTTTTTTTGGCACTTCTCACTGTGGTTCGGCAGCAGTGGTGCCGTGGAGACAGAGCGCCCGCCGACAAGCATGACTGAGCATGAATGTTAGGCCGTAAGGATGTGCATCCAAGTTTAAATCCACGGCTCTTGGATCACAAGACGCCAAACACCAAGTGATAAGAATCACACCGGAATGTTTAACATAAATGCAAACTCAAGCACAAAGTAACTGTCACGGGGTCCCAATGCCCTGTGCCTCACCTACTCTTGCTTCCCCTTAAGAGTAAGGCACTGGCCCAGACAGAATGCGTCATCAGTGCCGGCAGCGGGCACGCAGCAGCGGGCATGCAGCACTGCAGCTTCATTAAAGTTTTAGCATTGACGAGCCTGTTTCCTTGTTGTTACCCCCAAACTGCAGTGGTCTCCCAACCTCATTAAGGGGTACAGAAAAGGCAGGATTCCAAAGCTCCATGCCTTAATTTAATAACCTAGCTGTTGATGTCTTATTTAAGTGAATTTTACATAAAAAACCCACAGCTGATGAGACAATGGAACACAGTTGTGAATGCTACCTAAGCGACAACCAGCCGGTGGGTGGTCGGAGGCGGCCTGTCGGGGGCAGATCGTTGGAGCACGCGACGATTTATTACACTTATGCTTGAGGAGGAACATTTAAGTCACTTCCAAATGGCAAGAGCGGGAGGGAAAGTTAATTTCAGTAGCTATCTTGATTTAATTAAGTGGACAATGTGCCTGTATCAGCAGCTTTTACATGCCCCCACCATTAGAAATGAATTATAAAAGCAATTATCAAAAACTCTGAGCAGGTACACCACCCCTCTCCACTGCTTACAGTGTGGCCTGGAGGCACTTGGTCACCTCGTAGGGAGGGATGTGATGTCCCCAGGGGCAAGAAGGAAGACTGGAGACCAGAGGTCAAAGAGTATGAAATGCCACATAGAACTCTAGGAGTCAGGGTACAGCATCTAAAACAGCCTCAGACTTCGCAAGTTTCTAGGCTATAAAAAAATACAAAGGCTAAAACCACAAAAGTTTACCAAGTTTTGCAAACCCAGTAAATTGAAGTGAGCGAGAAGTGAGGTGGAGCTATTTTCCCTGCAAGAGAGATTAAAAAGAATGAGTGCATTCCCTCAAAGGCTTCTAGTGTAAGCCGACACACTGCTATCTTCAGATAGGGTCTCTTTACATCGCTGTGGCTGTCCCAGAACTCACTACATAGACCAGGCTGGCCTCGAACTCTCAAAGAGTTCAAAGCCTGCCCCTGCCTTCGAGTGCTGGGATTAAAGGAGTGTGTCACCACACCTGGCCCGGTAGCACCCCAACTGCTGTGCCCAGAATTAAAACAAACACACACTCTAAACGTGTTACACTCTACTGTGCATGTGAGATTTCAGAACACAAATGGAATATTTAAGGTTCAAAGACCGAAAATAATTTGTTTCTTCACATGTGTGAAAGCATGGTAAACTGGGAATTTTATAAAACTTTAACAAGACAGGACAACAAACTGTTAAAAAGCCAGCAAGCGGTCTGAGTGGTGAGGAAATGTAGGTAACTGAACTGTGCAGACTGTCAGCTATACTCGCTCACTGCTGGCTCAGGGCACCGAAAATCACAAGTATTTCAGATCTCAAACGGGCTCTCGTTTCCCAGGCCACCCAGTGGGTCACCCAAAATTTCCTCAATGACAAAATCCCTGGCCAGCCTTGGGCAGGTATGCCTGTGAGGCTAAGAACACTCACAGGAAAGACAGAGATAGGACAGAAAAGGCTGACTTTAGCGGAAGGTGTTTCCAGTGATGGCAGGACTTGTCTGCAGGCCGGCCGCAATCCTAGCATTCAAGTCCCACTCCTGACTCACAGACACGGACTCCACCAGTTGAAGATGCATTGTAGTTTTAAGAATGGACATGGTTATTTGTTTCTGGACAGCTTGTAGACATGGAATGTCTTGTTCTGGAATACTCGAGTGAAGTGGGCTGCATAGGAGGGCAGGTTCCTTTTAATCTCTTCACAGAAGCGAGGGTGGTCTGCAGGTCTCAAGTCAGGGTCACTCTCTCCTGGCCCATCCATCTCCTGAAAACAAAACAAACCCAGATACAACGTGAGTGGTGGTGGGCTCCATCCATCCACCCACCCACCCACCCATCCACCCATCTATGTATCTACCAAACCATCCTGGCTTTTGTTTATTGCTCTGTTTAACTTTAAAACAGAGTCTCTCTTTGTAGCCCTAGGTATCCTGGAACTCCATATGTCTGCCTCCATCCTGAGTGCTGGGATGAAAGGTGTGCACCACTGCGCGCAGCCCATATTCTGGGTTTCAGAGACAGGACCTCACAATGTAGCCAGGTTGGGCTAGAACCCTTAATCCTCCAACTCTAGCTTCATGAAGGCTGGTACTGAAAGTGTCTGTCACCACATCCACTGGAAAAAAAATAATCAATGTCAACACCACTCAGAGATCAGATGGATGGTCCACCTCGCTCCCTTTCTCCAAAGAGCAAACCAAGGCTGGAAAGAACTGTGTCCTGAGGTTTGCCACTGTTAATGGCAGGACAGAACCAAAACTCAAGACCTTCTTGTGCCTTGATTAGTCTTTTGTCAACTTGACAAAATCATCTGAGAAGAGAGACTGATATTTTGATTGCCCATAATCAAGTCACAAGGGGGCATTCTGCTGATTGAAGTGTGAGGGACCAGCCTACTGTGGGTGGGGCCACCCCTGGGCTGCTGCTGGTCCTGGATGGTATAAAAAAATGCTGGTTAAGTAAGCCATGGAGAGCAAGACCGTGTGCAGTGTTCTTCTATAGCCTCTGACTTCCCTACGTGACAGACTGCGAGTTGTGAGATGAAATAAATCCTTCCTTCTCCAGGTTGCTTTAAGTCATGGTGTTTATCACAGCATTAAAAAGCTACCTGAGCCACCCAGTTCCTAGAAGCATACTGCTCTGTCCCATCCACAAATGTTAAACACAAAGAATTACAAAAATAACTGAAGAAATTTCCCCAGCTCAGAGGCTGAGTGAGAAAAAGTAACAAACAGGCTCACATGCGTGTGTTCTGCTTACCCTCTGAGTTTAAGGCACTTACTGCTTATTGCTTTCCTTGGCAAAGATCTGACTCTAACTCTGCACCTTCAGTGTGCTTTCGGATTTTGCCTAGTCTCCACTGTTGGCTTCTGCACCATCAGTTACACCATAGACCGAAAGGAACAAAGACCCTGTTTACTGTGAACTGGCTCAGCTCCAAGGGAGATGCAGCTTGTTCTGCAGTGGAGGACGAGCTTAGCTATCCTGAGGCTGTATGTGGATGGTAGACAAGAGGAAGCAGGATGTGTGCGCCACAGGGCCTGGGGAAAAGGGATGGCCCACTGCCTGATACTTAGAAATGTGCCAACAGGATGCCCTGGGGCAGGGTGTTTATAGGCAGATGCGTTGTATGGAGCAGAAAAGTATCCTTTACAAATAAACTTTATGCAGTGATGCATCATGCAAACCTGCCAAAGGCAGAGGTGCTCTACCTGAGTTGAGCTGGGAATCCAGAGCTTTCCCGTCCCCTAGCCTAGGCCCTGATGTCACTAAAGAGTGGGACCTTTACAAATGTCCGACTTGTAATGTCATTCACACATATGGTATAAAGTGACGTACATCACTTGGGATTCATGCTGGATTTCCACCCTCTCTGAGAGCTCCCCAAAACGAAGTAGTAATGTGCTCACATGTCCATTGGCGACATCCAGCAAATCACGCAGCCGGCAGCCCCTGTGGTGCCTGCGTTCATAGCAGATGCTGTCTTCCAGGATCACAAAGTCAGTGCCGAAGGACCTTAGGAGTTCGTGCACTTCCTCTGGGGACCTCTTCGCATATATCTGATAAACCTTCAAAATGAGATAAAAGTGGAACTGTGCACACAGCCCTCAAGTGCATGGGGGTCAGTAGAGGAAGAGAGGGAACATCCCTGGGGGTGGTGATGCTAAGACCTGACACTCATATCCCCTTGCTGCCCAGGCCACTCTGGTCCTGTCAATTAGTCTGGAGTTGGGGGTATGTGTGGAGAATTGAACATATCTAGCTTAGATGCCAAAACGACTTAGATTCAGAGTGACTCACCTTATAATTCTAAGAATTATTTAACATGGCTGGGCCACTGGCCTCTGTTGGAGCAGGTCCTGTTGATTTCTGGCTGTTCCATTGTATCTGGCAAGCCAGTAGGCCCAGCAGTTTACCCTCCACCTCAACTCTTTCCCTGGAGAATTTCCCAGGGAAGGTAGTAGCAGCCTTCCCCAGGGGCGTTGCACCCGCTACAAGTCCACCACAATGCACCTTGAGCAAACACTTCTGGGAAGAGTTAGCTTGGGGCACAGCACCGGGTTGTACTTGGCTGTGTGTGAGGGCCTGATGACCGGTGAGGCACCCACGGGGACAGGTGAGATGGGAGGGCGATCTGTTTTTATCACCTGCTGACGCCAGCCAGGTGGTCTTGGCTGAGGCATTCTGAAGACTGTATCCTGACTAAAGGGCAACACTAGTGACCTTGGGACCTCAGTTTTTGGGGCTTTATACCTGGTACCTCTGAGGGAGGGTGGCACACAGCTGTCTTTCTACAGCTCTGCAGGCTAAGTGGAGTAGCCTAACTCCTAATGGAACCTTCTGTCCTACCAAACATGGGGCTAACTGCTAACACTTCAGCCAGATGAAACCTTCTTAGCTCTTGAACTAACAAATTATGAAGCAGGGGCTGGCCAGAAGGCTCAGGGCACACACTGTTCTTGCAGAGGACTGAAGTTCAGTTCCCAGCACCCATGGGTGGCTCACAATTGCCTGTATCTCTAGCTCTAGGGGATCTGATGCCTTTGGCTTCTGTGAGGATCTGTACACTTGTGTATAACCAGCAACCCCCCAAAAGTACCCCATTTACACATTCAGGACCGGGCCATAATCCCAGCACTCAGAAGGCTGAGGCAGTAGGATCACAAGTCTGAAGCTAGCCTGGGCTACAAAGTGAAATCCTATATAAAAAAAAAAAAAAGAAGAAGAAGAAGAAGAAGAAGAAGGAGGAGGAGGAGGAAAAGGAGGAGGGAGAGGAGGAGGAGGAAGAAGAGGAAGAGGAAGAGGAGGAGAAAGAAAGGAGGAGGAGGAGGAGGAAGAAAAGAAAGAGAGAAAGAAAGAAAGAAAGAAGAAGGAGAAAAGAAGAAGAAGAAGAAGAAGAAGAAGAAGAAGAAGAAGAAGAAGAAGAAGAAGAAGAAGAAGAAGAAGAAGAAGAAGAAGAAGAAGAAGAAGCAGCAGCAGCAGCAGCAGCAGCAGCAGCAGCAGCAGCAGCAGCAGCAGCAGCACTACTGAATCCTCATTGATAAGGACCAGAGATCCAGAGATAGCAGGCACCTTCCTGCACTGCTGTCCAGCATGCAAACTGAAATGACCTGTCCAAAAGCTGCCTTAATAAAACCTAAGACTCGATACATAAGTAGACATTGCACAGAAAGGACACACATACAGGTTTACTCACTTGGCTGCTCTACACAGGGCAGAAGTGGTCTAAATGGCTGAAGAGAACCCAGCACAGCCCCAGAAAGTATTTGTAGCTTTCAAAATGGCCACGAGGGGGTTGGGAGTGGGGCTCACTAGCCTTCCTTGCCTTCATCCGAGGTCCCTCTATAGACAGTGCAACTGCACTGGTATAGTTAGCTCCAGAAGATAGTGTCAAGAAAAAGAAAAGTGGACTACGGTGATTCTTTGTAAGAAGGCTAAGAACAGATGGGGCTGGAGAGATGGCTCAGTGGTACATGCACGGACTTCCTGATTTTGCAATTCAAGGATCCAAGTTCAGATCCCAGCACTTACATGAGGGGCTCATGACCACTTCTAACTCCAGCTTCAGTGGAGTTTGGCCTCTGTGGGTACCACAATCAAGTGCACATATGCACACACACACACACACACACACACACACACACACACAGAGATATACTATTTGCCTCCTGAGAAGGCAGAGGGGAGTTAGGATGTAGGGATGAGGTGAACATGTTTCAGGCCATTCCCTTCTGTATGCTCTGAACTTTGAGCTATGTATCATCTATTTACACAAACAGCAACAGTAAACACCCCAACACAGCCCTGCCTTACCAGAAATGGCTAAGAGCTGACTCATGAGGCATTATCAGTACGTCTCCATTTCCATTCTGTTCCTTCCCAAATCACAAGCTCCAGGGGCTTTGGCCTAAACACTGCCTCCCACAAATCCAGGACGTTTATCCTCTCAGCCCTTCCCTACCTGAGAGCAGCATGTGCGTGCACCCAGCCCGTAAACGGCAGAATCAGGAGTTGCCAGCCCCATGCCTTTATGCTCTGGCCCCTTCTCCTGGCACAGGAGGCCTGCCCTCTGCCCTTGCTAGCAGACCATGGCACCGAGGAGTGAGCACAGGCGAAGATAGGCCTTACCGCCTGGGTCCGCTCTCTCAGACTTTTATCTTCGTAGTGTGGGTGGTTGGTGAGGGTCCGTCCTGTGCACAGCTTGACTCCAGCCAGCAACTGCATGCTTCCAGCGAACACGGCTTTCCTTGGTGTGTTAGAGCTACGAGGTGTCAAGAGTATGAATTAACCCAACACTAAGATTCCCAAGTAGACATCCCCTGCCCCCGCCCCCCGCCCCCCCCATCAGAACCACTCAGCTCTGCAGGGACATCCAAAGAGTGGGTGGGGGCACGCAGATGAGCAGAACTGACTTACATCCAAGGTATTGTATGTGCACTTTAATTATTTACTTATTGACACATTCTCATGGTATGTAGCCCAGGCTTGCCTCAAACTCGAGATCTTCCTGGCTCAGCTTCAGCCCGTTTCCTATCTGTTCTCTGTTCACTAGAACTGAGGCCGGGGAGTACCTAGCTTTCCAGTGTGAAGGGTTGGTCTTTAGGATGGACTGTCTAAGGAAGCAGGCAGCTACCTCCTGAGCCAAGCGTCTCTGTACCATCATCTGCTGCTGCCCAGAGAGGCGGAGTCTAACAAAGATCTCAGGCTGCAGCTGCTGCTGAGCTAAAGGGCGGCTGAGAGTAAAGGCAAGGGGGAGAAGTGTCTGGAGAGGTGGCTCAGTGGTTAAAGGACACTGGCATTTCTTCGGGGTCCTCAGGTTCAATTCTCTGCACCCACTCAGCATCCCACAGCCAACAGTAACTCCCAGAGGATATGATTCCTCAAGGAATGCATGCATATAAATCATATATGCGTACCATACATACATACATGCCCACACACATATACATGCAGAAACTCATACACAAAAAAGTAGAAAAATAAGTGAGGAGTCAGAAAACTGTAGTTGATCAGGACTCAGTTTCATGGGGTTAAAACAGTAAAATTATACAAACAATAGAATTTAGTATGAATTTAGTAATTTAGAATTTAGTAATAAATGATATTTAAAGAAAAAAGTCCTGTGTCCGTTACTAAGAGAGGGTGTCCATTGTTTGTGACATGGAAACGTTCTTCTGTTTCCTGATAAACAATATATAAAACCAAAGCTTAGGCAACATCATCCCATGAACTTATTTTCCAACGAGCACCAAGCTCCGACCTCTGCGTTCTAGTGGGCTGTGATGGAGAACACAGGAAAAGACACCACATGGAAGACATGTCCCTTCCCATGGTCCTAGAGAGAAAGGATCTTTTCTTCTTTTAAATTTTCACACTAAGTCTTGCCATGTAGCCTAGGCTAGCCTCAAAA